>NC_061120.1:96584710-96646282 GCF_002878395.1 Capsicum annuum | reverse complement strand
TTAAATTTTATGAATGCTATTCAAAAGATGTTTGCTCAATTTTTTTGGAGTATTCATATAGTTGGAAAAAGTAGGCATTGGGTTAGATGGAATTCTTTATGCCTAGCTAAAGATGAAGGTGGATTAGGATTCAAGATGCGTCAGTGGCCCTGTTTGATATGGAGCAATTATATGAATAATAGGTATTGTAGGAACAATCATCCTAATGAAGCGATGTGGAAGACAGGAAATGGATCATAGGTTTGTAAGAAAATGCTTCAGGCAAGGAACTTGATAGAATATCAGATTTTATGGAAGATCAAAGATGGAGAAGCTAGTTTATGGTTTGATAATTGGATTAGATATGGAAATTTAATGCCATATCTAATCAGAGTAGAGAATGGGATCCCAGATTTCAGAAAGTAAAATACCTAGTGAGTGATATTGGCTGGAATGAACACTTGATAGATTAGGTGGTGAGTCATGATGTCAATGATATGATCATTAGCAAAATATAGTCTTCAAGAAGAAGTAAGGGAGCTGATAAACCTATTTGTATGTTGGAATCTACAGGGGAATTTACTGTAAGGTTAGCGTGGCAGTATGTCAGACAGAGAGAATCAAAGAGCAATATATTTAACTGCATTTGGATAAAATGATTACCTTTCAAAATGGCATTTCTAATGTGGAGGATTTGGAAAGGAAAGGTTCCATTAGATGAATATTTAAGGAGATAGGGTATGTAGGGTCCTACTAGGTATTGCTGTTGCACTAATCTAGAGCAAGAAACTATTGCACATATGTTTCTAAAGTCTTCACATACTAATAGAACTGGGTCCAATTTTGCTTATTTTAAAGGTATTGCAGTAAATGGAGTGAGTGTCAGGAAAGCCATACTTCCTTGGTAAAATGTGCAGAGTAAAAAAGGAACACAAGCATATTATATGGCAGTCCCAAGCATGATTATATGGGAATTGTGGAAAAGAAGGAATTCTATTAAGCATGAAGGAAGAGTTATTTCAATGCATAAATTAATATACAATGTTAATTGGAGCATTGGTATGTTAATAAAAGTGAGAAGACCGGCTCAAAAATATCCTATATCCTGGCTAGATATTGTGACAGCATTAGAGTAGAGTAAAACCAGAATGAAGATCACTATAATACTATAGAGATTTACTGAAGAGGGTTGGTTGAAATACTACACTGGTGGAGCATCTAGAGGCAACCCAGGGGTGATTCGTTATGTATTTTGCCTAAGAGATACTAAGGGAGATCTAATCTATGCCCAAGGAGCTAAAATTGAGGATACACCTAATGTGGAGGAAGAAATATTAGCCATCTTACAAGAAGTAAGGCATTGCAGTATTTCAAGTTATGATAGAATAATATTTCAAACAGACTTACTACTTGTGCAGAAGATAATCAATAAAGAGTGGGCATGTCTATGGTATCTAAAAAATTATGTTGAGAAGATATGCAGATTAATAAGCAATAAGCACATATAGGCACAACATATACTGAGGGAGGGTAACCAATTAGCAAAACATCTAGCAAATCATGCGATTGATAAAAGAGAGTTCATATTTACAAGATTTCCACAACTACAGACCAAAGGAAAAGGAATATTAAACAGTGACAAACTACAGTGTCCTTACATAAGGATTTCACCATTCAATGGGTAAGAGGGATGTTCAGGCTAAAACATTAAGTGAGCATAACAATATGTACAAAAATACAGTCACAAAAGATGTACAAATTCATGTAGCCTATTCTATTACAGCCAGCAAAAAAGACTCGCAGTGTAAAGAGAGGGTTTTATCAGATCTTCAAAAGAAACACCTGAAGAGATACACCTAGAACAACCATATATGGACCTAATCTTCTTATTATTTCTCTCTCATCAAGGGCTATAGAAACCAGTATAATACTCATATCTTGAAACGAAGAACATGGATGAAAAGAAAAGGAAAAGAAAGAGGTTTACCTATATGTTTATGCACTTTTAGGGGTCAAAACCCTTCAATCAAGCACCAAAAAACTTTGGATATTCCCAACAATCGGAGGACACAGCTGGGAAAACAGAAATCGATTACTAAAGAGTTGAAAATGGTGGTTGGACTAATGGAAAAGGGAGAGGACTACTTACTTCTAATAGCTGATATACGATCTAGTTTACTACATGGCCATGGGAAAGAATTAATGATCCACAACATCTTCAAAAGGAAGCTCAGGTTCATCAGTGGAGTTGGAAACATTTTTAGCTGGAGCTCAAGCGGCAGATGAGATTAGGAAACAAAACCTAATGTTTAAGGGTGTATGTAATGAACAAGACAGGTCGGGTCAGTGATTTGGATCGATTAGGAATGGGCCTATCTTGTTTTTGTTTTCTCAGTATTACTTTTGGCATTAAGTTAATGTGTAGGGACGATTTGTAAAAACTATTTCTTGTATTTTTTTCTATTAATTAATAAAATCCCAAAATTTAAACCAAAAAAAACATATTCAAACCACCATTATAATATGAAAACCATAAGTAAAAAATGGGAAAACATAAAACAACCAATAATAATAGAAACCCCCAACATATAATCTAAAACCAAAAACCATATCACCATTATGCCATGAAAACCATTCATGAATGTAATGCCCCAAAAATACACCCTGGGCGTCTCATAGTGCTTATAGTCCTTAGGGACCACAAGCTAACCTATGACTGATATCTGCTGTGAGCATTGAATAATAATACTAAAATAAATATGAAATTAAGTTGAATTGCCTTAAGGTTTAAAATCTGAATACTCATAAATAATAACATCTGGTAGAAACCTTTAAAAACTAAACACTGTCTAAACTGGTCTAGTATGAAAGCCTCTACTAGAACTGTCTGAATATGGAGTTGATGGGATAAGCCCCCAACTAACTTAACCTACTAAACTACTGATAAACTAAAATACTAAAATTAAAGCACATCCTCGATAGATAAGGACTCACTACTAAATCTATGACTGTTGACTGGATCTGCTAAAGCGCGATTGGGAACCTAAGTGTCGAAACCTATAATATAAGACATCATAGCACAAATAAACAGTATGTGCCAATATATGGAATGTATTGGTATGCAAGATTTGGTAAGGCTGAATGCAAAGTTTTATATGCATGAACAGTAACTGACTAAATGATATAGAGTAACTAAATTTGAGAGCACATGGATAACTGAAGTTACTGTAAATACTGAGTATGTAATACTATTTATATATATATACTATAACTGAGCTTTTTTGAAGCTATGTACTGAGTTCTGATAACTAAGTAACTGGTATCTGAATTTACTTATAACTGAATTACTGATACTGAGTGACTATGTCTGACAGTCCTGATTCTATAGAACCAAACTAAATTCTAAACTGAGACTCAAACTAACTATAGGAGGTAATCATCTAACCAACATGCCCCAAATCTAAGTGGATAAGGGTCCATCCTGTAACCCAGTTGGTAGGGTGCTAATATCGTGCCAGGGGTATTAACACTGGAAAACCAGGATGCCAAGCCTAACTAATGAGTGACACCTGGGAGGAGCCAAGCCTAATCTTATGGGTGACCCCTGGGAGGTAGTGAAGCCTAGTCTGACGGGTGACTCCTCATCATGCACTGGCTATGTAGTTCTGTAGTACAAGGACTACTACAAATGACTCTGTCTCTCAGACAGCGATTTCGTCATCCCTACACTCACTCGGTGCTAAATCCTACTCCCAACTGAAAGACATAATACTGAGTATACGAAACTGGACTGGACTGATACTAAGTTTTTTGAGTTTTCCTAAGTTCTATAACTGATTGAATTCTACTAAGTTTTGTAGTTGACTAAATTTTATTGATCATGACATAACTGATACTATTATGTAACTGACACTGGCTCAAGGTAAACATCTAGATTATTAGGTATTAAATACCCCAGGACTCGATAGCAAAAAAACAATGATATAACATAATCATAAAGGTATAACAATACTTGCTTGCTAACAATGCACTCATTTAGACATTTGTCAAATACTTGATATACATGAACTTGTACATGAATGGGATCACATAATAACATGTCATGCTTTTACTAGTCAATTCACATAAGCATTTCACCAAACACTTGTAGTGCATAAGCTTGTACATGATTGGGACCACATAATAACATGTCAGGATTCCACTATTTATTTCACATAGGCTATTTAGCAAACACTTGGGGAGAATGGATTATTTTTATGATTATGGACAATACATGAACATTAAGATACATTAATTAATTTGTAAATTCAAGGGTTTATCAAGATAATCACATATTCATCACACATGCTATTCAATTTTCATGAAACATATAATTAAATCATGGATTGAAACCCAACTAATATCATGAACATGAATTCAATCTAATTCAAATATGCAAATAATGAATCTGAGATCTTTTATGTTTAAAAGGGGTTCTTGGACATCATAGGTGAAAGAAAACCATGAATGGATACCTAAAATACCTGAGAAGAAGAGTTCTTGAAGGTTCTTGGAGGATTTCTTGAGATTGACCCTGATTCTTGAAGCTAGGGTTTTTACCTCTTGAGAGAGAACGTTTTAAATCTTGAGAAAACTGAGTGAATAATGCGATATTATGTTATTTAGGGTATAAATCTCATGTTTAGGATGGTTAGTGATTTTGAGAATTGACGAAACAGCCCCTAAAATTAAATAATGAAAGCTAAAAATCCCAATTTTTCACCCCAGCATGACACGGCACAATCGCGTCGGCTCACTGGAAAGTGGACAACTGGGAATTGGGTTAGTGGCATGATGCAGCGCCATCGTGGTGCCTCATTGGATTGGAAACTTAGCCTTGGAGCAATGCGCCATTATTGTTGAGCAATGCTGGAAAACTAACAATTAGGAAATTGGTTGGTGGCGGTACATGGTGGTATCTCATTGGCTCTCTGGAAAATGACAATTTCCATTTGGGCTGCCTTTGCAACCCGCTGAAGTACCAGGTGGTACACTATTTTACAAAATGGCTCTAACTCTTCGCCCGGGTATCGAATTTGAGTAAATTTTATATCGTTGGAAGGCTGATTGAATTTCCTACACATCGGCAAGCTCTAAACTAGAAAATACTAAGTATTTCAAAAAATTTACGTTGGATAAATCATGCAATGAGAATTAATTTTTTTGAGGAAAATATGGAGTATTACAATATCTTTCCCTTGGGACCATAAGTCCTCGAATGAGACTGATTAAGATGAGGAGCAGTAATAAACTGAGCTTACACACTGAACATGCATATCTGATGCATGGAATACATGACTTAAGATACTGATATGCTGAGATTTCATACAGAACATGCATCTCTAATTCATGAGTACATGGTTGCACTGATTCATGAATGCCTAACTAAATACGCAATGGTAATAGATACCAAGATTGTACCTGCAACTGGACATAGAATAAAGTAAGGCTAAGGAAGACTAATACCTTAAGCTAAGAATACTGATAAACCTGAGATTATTTACCGAACATACATGAATGGGAATATGAGAACATGACTGAGTCTGAAACATGATACATGAACTGAATATTGTGAACTGAACTGATTTTCTTAAATGCATGCCATGCCATGGGAATGGTCATACGATTGAGATTAGAACGAGAGAGTCGACTTATGAGTACCCGTTACTTAAGCTGGATCTTATTAGATGAAGAGAGAATATAAGGTTTAGGACATTAAAGCTTGGGGGTTATAGTACGTCTCCCCTTTGGGACATTATGTCTCCCGAAAGAATGCTGAATTGGCTGGGATTCTGAGGAAAACTGAGATAATACACAGGTCACCTATGAATTGAATTGTGACTGAATATCTGGGATCTGAAACTGAGGCATTATACATGAGCTGTGCTGAATTCCTAACTACTAATATGATCAATCTTGCAATGGGCTTATTCAGGAGACTTCGAGTTGGGCGACTGGGTGGAAAGATGGAAAACCATATGAACTTATCTGCCTGATAGCTAAACTGGATTCTTGGATTTTCGGACTAACTCATACTGAAAACTTATACTCAACAGAAGCATTTCTTGATACTTTTTCTATAAAGTTCTACTGACTTTAAGGCGCAAGGAGATCTTGATGTGGTCTGAAAAAAACATCTGAATAAGAATTCACCACTTGGCTAAAATTCTAAGATATGGACACTAATAACTCTACTAATGAGGTTTATGCTAGACTAAATTCTCCCACTATGTTCAAGCCTACTCAAATCTTTGAAATGCATTTAGCCACTTACACTTCAACATGATAGTCAAGCGTATCTTCATAACTGTAGCCTTGTGTAAAACTATCATGCAACAATCTTTTCTTAACATAAAACATTTATTCTCTCCCTTCTAAGAAATTTCCTATCACTACATCATTTAATAAGGAGAGTTCACTTAATGTTAACATGAGGGCCTGAAGCATGAATTGACACTATACTAAACTTGATACTTAACTGAGCCTGAGGAATAGAATATCAACCTCATGGATTTATGAAGAGATCTAGACTGAGGATATACATGACATAAATTTGAATTTAACTAATCATTAAGAGTAGAGCATAAGTCATGGAAACTGAGCACGCTGTAAGGAATGAGTACATGAGTCATGAGCTGCATGACCTAAGTTTGGAGTTTCTATACTCATGGAATATGATTCATAATACTGAGGAAACTGGAACTCCTTATACTAGAAACTGTAAATGTACATGATTTTTGACAATTTGCACGAATAGGAACTATGATCATAGAGCTGGCATGTAAGGCATAAGTAAATATTGGGATAGCTGAAATGCAAAACATTGCACTGAGGTAAGGACGGGTTGGGCATCAACCTCTCCCAATACTTCTATACACATACTAGCATTACTACTAAAATCTAAAAGTCTGACTTGGTTACTTGTTCTACCATCTCCCCCTTAGCTTAAAGTCATTATTCAAAGTTTGTGAACTCCTTAATAAACTCTAAATCAAGCTAAGACCACTTTACTCTAGAGTCTAAGATATGACAATGCTCATAAATACTAAACTCATTCTGAAGGACTACTCTTGATAATGTAAGGTCCACTGCTAGTACTTCTTTTTGATACATGATTCTTTGCTTTCTATTGCCCTAATAATCATCATATAGGAACCTTAATACTGACTAACTTAGAATTCTCAAATTCTCTTTCTACTAGTTCAACCTAGAGATTCAAACTTAAATCAACTGAAATTGAGGTACTACCTTCTCATTCAAGGACTGGTTCATTATGAAACTGAAATGGAATGACTCTATTACTGAAATTAACTGAAGGAATTTTCTGAAATACTATAATCGAGCAATTTTTGTATACTTGTCTGGCCGAAATAGATTTACCTACTGAGGTAAGAATTAAGTAAGGTTTTGTTAAGATTTTTAGTTTGACTTTAAGTTGACTTCTATGCAAGGAGTTACAAAAGACAGAGAAGCTCCTGGATCTAATAAGGCATAAATATGTAAATGAAATATCTGTAACATACCAGTAACCACATAAGGAGAACTTTCCTAATCTTGTCTGGACTGAAGTGCATAAGGCCTATTTGGTGTTCCCCACTGGTGGCACTGGAAGTGGCACCGTGCTGGTACGGGCGATCTAACTGAGCTGAAGGATGGTTGGACTGACCCTATTGGCGCAAATCCCTTCCACTATGAGCCATTACTTTACACTCCCACATCCTGTGTCCTAGCTTACCATATCCAAAACATACATCACTACCAGCCCTACATGTACCTAGGTGATTTCAACCACATTCATTGCAAAGAGAATGGGTACGACCACTGCTCATACTACCCTGGGTTTTGAGCCTGGTGCCTTATCTCGACTATCATTCCTTAACTTTAGTACTGGCGCACTAGCTGAGGATGGATCTGGAACTGAAGACTTTGGAAAAACTGGGAATGGTTACCGCCCTCTGACTTGGACTGATTGAAATTGAAACTACTTATTCTAGATCTCTTGTTCTCTCTCTCGTTCTTCTTAAGGTTCTGCTCCTCAATCTGTTAAGCATGGACCATAAGTTTAGCTATGTCCATCTCCTTAGTCAACATCGCAGTTCTACACTCCTTAACCACACTATCTGATACCTAGATATGAACTTGCTCATTCTGGACCTACTGTCTTTTACTACTTGGGAAGCATACCTGGATAACTGGATAAACTTAAGGGAATAATCTTTCACACTTATAATACCCTACCTTAGATTGATGAACTCTAACATCTTGGCTTTTCTCAGCTCTAAGGGAAAAAATCTATCTAGAAAAGCAGTAGCAAACTCTGCCTACTCTACGGCTCTACATCTTTACCCCTGTCTACCATTCACTGCTTAAACCATGTATGAACTATATCTTGTAATGGATAGGAACCTAACTCATCACTCTTACTCGAAGTAACTCCCATGATATCTGTGACTTTCTAAACCTGATCGAGGAACTCCTATGGATCCTCTTATGACTTAGATCCCGAGAATAGGGGAAGATTTATTTGAGTCCAATGTCGAATCCTGGCTGCAACAATGTTAGCCACTGGGTTGGTCAGAATAGCAGTTGGTCGTTCATTTTGAGCTACTACGGAATTAGCTAGAGTAGTGAATGCAACTCTAAATTCTGCATGAGAGACATGCTCGTCCAGGGATCTATCTGAATGGGCTGAAGTGCTGACTAATTCCTAGTTCTTCTTCTGTTTGACTTTATGCGAGGCATGTTCTGTAAATGGAAGGAAGAAAAGAATTAGACTAAGAATTTAACTTGAGATTATGATCACTAGCACAATATGAATTCTGGAAGAAGGGAAACTTTTCCTTAAACATCTCATAGCCTCCTGTCCATTAGTTTGGCGTGCTACATACCAATGCACAACGCTCTACTAGATACAACTTTCAGACTCCCTAGGACTCTGTTGAACCTTAGACTTTGATACAAAGTTTGTGATGCCCCGAGAGTACACCTTGGGCATCACACAGTGCTTATAATCCCAAGGAACCACAAGCTAAGCCATGACTGATATTTGCTATGAGAACTGAATAATAATACTGAAATAAATATGGAATTAAGCTGAATTGCCATAAGGTTTAAAATCTAAATACTGATAAATAATAACATCTAGTAGAAACATCTGAAAACTAAATACTATTTGAACTGGTCTAGTATAAAAGCCTCTAACTGAACAGTTTAAATATGGAGTTGATGGGATAAGCCCTGTACTAACTCCCACTACTTAACTACTAATAAACTGAAATACTGAAATAAAAGCACATCCTCGATAGGTAATGACTCACTACTAAATCTGCGACTACTGACTGGATCTACCTAAGCACGGTGCATCCGAACCTATGATATGACATCATGGTGCATAAAAGAGTATGCATCAGTATATGGAATCTACTGATATACTAGATGATGTAAGGTTGAATGCAAGGGGTCATATGCATGAACAATAACTGACTGAATGATATAGAGTAATAGAATATGAGAGTACATGGCTAACTAAAGCTACTATAAGTACTGAGTATATAAACAATGCATATATGTATAGTATAACTGAGCTAAGTACTGAGTTCTGATAATTGAGTAACTAATATCTGAAGTTACTGATAATGGAATTACTGATACTGAGTGACTGTGTCTGACAGTCCTGATTCTGTAGAAATGAATTGAATTCTAAACTGAGACTGAAACTGACACTATGGGAGGTAATCATCTAACCGACATGCCCCAAATCTAAGCTGATAGGGGTCCAACCTATGACCCTAGTTGGAAGGGAGATAATATCGTTCCACGGGCACTATCACTAGAAAACTAGGATGCAAAGCCTAACTGATGGGTGACACCTGGGCGGAGCCAAGCCTAATCTAACGGGTGACCCCTGTGAGGTACTCAAGCCTAGTCTGACGGGTGACTTCTCATCCTGTGCTGGCTACACAGTTCTGGAGTTCAAGGACTGCTACTAACGAATCTACCTATCTGACGGGAAAGCCATCATCCCTACACTCGCTCGGTTCTATATCCTACTCCTAACTAAAAGACACAAAATTAAGTATACGAAACTGGACTAGACTAGCCTGATACTGGGTTTTTTGAGTTTCCTGAGTTTTATAATTGACTGAGTTCTGTAGGTGACTGAATTCTACTGATCATGACATAGCTAATACTTTTTTACCTAACACTGACTCCAGGTAAACAACTAGATTGTCGGGTATCAAAAACCCCCAGGACTCGATAGCATAAAAATAAAGACATAACATGATCATAAAGGCATAATAGTACTTTCTTGCTGACAATGCACTCATTTACACATTTTGTCAAACACTTGATATACATGAACTTGTGCATGAATGGGATCACATAATAACATGTCATACTTTTACTAGTCAATTCACATAAGCATTTCATCAAACACTTGATGGGCATAATCTTGTACATGATTGGGACCATATAATAACATGTCATGATTCCACTATTTACTTCACATAGGCAATTTAGCAAACACCTGGGGAGCATGGATTATTTACATGATAATGGCCAACACATAAACATTATGATACATTAATCAATTTGTAGATTCAAGGGTTTGTCAAGATAATCACATATTCAGCACATATTCTATAATTTTCATTAAACTTGCAATTAGATCATGGATTGAAACCCAACTAATATCATGAACATGAATTCAATCTAATTCAAATGCGAAAATAATGAATCTGAGAACTTGTATGTTTAAAAAGGGTTCTTAAACTTCATGAGTAAAATTAACCCATGAATGAACACCTAACATACCTGAGAAGAAGAGTTCTTGAAGTTTCTTGGATGATTTCTTGAGGATTGACCTTAATTCTGGAAGCTAGGATTTTTGCCTCTTGAGAGAGAATGTTTTAAATCTTGAGAAAAGTGAGTGAATAATGATATATTAGGTTATTTAGGGTATAAAGTCTGTGTTTAGGCTAATTAGGGGTTTTGAAAATTGACTAAACAGCCCCTGAAATTAAATTACGCAAGCTGGAAATCATAATTTTTCACCCTGGCGCAACACGGTACAATTATGCCGGCTTACTAGAAAGTGGACAAATGGGAACTGGGCTAGTGGCATGACGCAGTGCCATTTCAGTGCCTCACTGGATAGGAAACTGGGCCTTGGCGCGATGCGCTATTATCACAGAGCAACACTAGAAAAGTGTCAATTGGGAAATTGGCTGGTGGCGCGATGCGGTGGTATCACGTTGGCTCACTAGAAAATAATAATTGCCATTTGGATTGCCTCTGCAATACGGTGAAGTACCTGGTGGTACACTGTTTCACAAAAAAAGCTCAAACTTTTTTTCCTGGTTTCGGATTTGGGTGAATTTTATATCATTGGAAAGCTGATTGAATTTCCTAAGCATTGGCAAGATCTAAACTGGAAAATAAGGTGTATTTCAAAAAACTTTCATTGGATAACTCATGGACTGAGAGTTAATTTTTGCTTGGGAAATAAGGGGTATTACAATAAAACATTCCTTTAGATGAGCTAACAACGAGGGAGAAGTAACATGCCTTATTTATGAAGATTCATGGAGAGATATTGATCCTTAAACTTCTAAATGAACACTTGAAGAAAACCCTAGATCAATCTTCTTGAGAGAGTTTTAGGAGTTTTTAGATCTTTCAAATGAGTTATGAGAGTTAAAGGTGCTAGTAAAAGCCATGGGACCCTATCTTTACACCATTCCGAAAATACCACCCCCTTCTATCACTATAATCAAGAAATCTTAGGTCTAAATCAAGGAACATTGGTCGCATAACACAATGGTTGGGTACCTACTAATCCCCACGCTCTAGCTTATCTTTACTACACCAACTGTGTCGATATTCTTAACAAATCTAATACCCTTAATCACTATCACAAAGGTTTTCACCATGCCTCCCCTCCGCAACTATTTCATATGACAAAATTTGTCTTAGTCTTCCATCTATGCTCATAACCTTAGCTATATTAGTCACCCTAGAATTTCATAACAAAGGACATTTACTTACTCATCCAAAACATCACTATGCTCCCAAGGTTACACCATCCTAGCATAAGAAGGGTCATGGAGGATCTAGAGTATAAGCATCAAGAAGGAGGAGGGCTATTTCCCAATTACAATTCCTATCCGTTGTACTACCTAAGGCGAGACTTACAAAATGAGATATAGCACAATAGGCACAAGGTACTCCAAAGCAACCACCCATGTTATAAATGAATGATTACTCTAACATAGCCACACCATAATATGAGTCCTTGGGACTGGGCATAGGAAGAAACACGACTGCATACATCATAGGTAGCGTAGCATAAAGCCAAGATTTATATTCAGGGAGAAAAGTGAGGATTGCCACTTGAAACTACTATTTCTTGGAACCAAGCATGACGTAAGACATGAATATATGAATCATGAGTATCCTGTCATAGAGCTAAACACTTGGAAGGTCATATTTATGAGGACCATTATTGCCTTGGATCCAGGGAATGGAGTATAGACATACATGAAACATAAAATGTAGACCTTAGGCATAAGCACTATTAGAATATGTACAACACTAGTAAAGTGCCCTCTTAATTGATTTAGGAGGGAATTACTATAATAGGAGTAAATTTACCTTGAATTTACCTTGAAGTCCACCGCTAATAGAAAATTTAAGATTAGCCCTTCGATCTCCATCTTACTATACCTACAACTATAATACTCCGCTCTTAGGGGTATTACTACAGACATGTACTAGGACATTATGCTATTTTATACTCAAAACCTTATTTATCCAAATTCTACCTGGGGTCTAGCTTAGCCTCAAAAAATCCATGCCCTAACCCATTCAATGACTAAGCCCCAATCCATAAGTTCAACCTGGACCTTCGTCCTTTAAGACACAACTTTACCACTCCTCTATTCGTGAGTCATCAACCTCATCTCTTTTGCACACTCGACCAAGCCTACCAATATACCCCCACAAATCTCACCTAGCTATCCTCAAACTAACATACTCTCTTCAATAAAATAAATATCTAAGGTTCAAACTTACTATCTATTAACAATCATGCCCTACCAATCAAGTACCCCAAGAAAAATATATATATAGTCCACCCCTATGAGGAGGACACCCTAAATTCCTTATTCACTAGCCTACAACCTATACATAAATAGGGGAAACCATTCCCCTTAAGCATAAAATAATAGAATTACCCCATAGAGAAACACTAGGGCGGACAAACCCTTATCAAAAGGATACATTAACTATTCTGTAAACTCCTTCAACCCAAATAGTGTCATTCTATTAAAAGGGAAAAAAAAATAGGATGAGGTTTCAGAATAAGATCAATCCTAAACTCAATCTCCCTATTAGGAGGAGCAATAGGGAGATCATCAGGAAATTTATTCACCAAGGAGACAAAATGCAAAGAAGGACCCTCTGAGTTAAAATCTTTAACTCAGGCTAGATGATAGAGATACCTTTTAGCGATTAATCTCTGAGCTCTAAGATATAATATGGATATTTTCTTAAGAGCTAGTGAACCATCATGCCACTCATTAACCAACTAATTAGGAAATTTAAAGACAATCCTATGGGTCCGAAAGTCTAGAGACGCATAGCATGAGTATAACTAATCCATCCCCAATATGATATCAAAACACACCATATATAATTCAAACAGATCAAAACTAGTTCCTTTACTACTAATAGATACCGTACACCCCCTATAGACTTATTTAGAAATCACAGAGTCACCTACTGGATAGACTTAAACAAAGGATCAGAAATAGACTTAGGACCAAAATCAAATGCCTAGAGACAAATAGGGTCATCTAAGAGAGAGTAGACCTCAGATTTATTAAATAGTACACATCACGGGAATAGAGTTTCAACATACTAGAAATAACATCAGAAGATGCCTCAGACTTCAAAGGGATAGTGAGATCATCAAAATGGTCCCAGCCACTGCCGAGTTTAGAAGCAGCACCCCTTGGTGCAGGAGCTAGAGAAGGGGCAACAAGTATCCTATTTTCCCAGTGGCAATCATTGTGGGACACACCCACTCTATATGACCCAATTGACCACAACTAAAATACCTATTTCTTTCTTTATAACTATTACTGCAATGCAACAGACTACAAAACTAGTACGTAGGATATTGTGGGGCTGACTTATCTCCCACCAACCAAAAACAATAATCACTAGAAAACTGAGGATAAGGGACACTAACAACCACCTGAGAAATTCCTAGATTTCCTTGCTCAGACCACTGTCCACCATCTCTACCACTATTTCTCTAACCCCTCCCCCAATCCGAATAGTAGGACTTATTATTTTTCTTTTTACATGACCCTACCTTATTCTTTATCACACCAATAGGAGCGGATTGGAATGATGGAGATCCTACTATTTGGGTTAAAAAATGAATAGAATGTCAAAACTCAGCATTGGTAATATTTTCTTGAGGTACTGAGCATGAGTATCACCTTTTGGGGTAGGGTAAGTGGAGTTCGGTGGAACTCTATGGGTAAGATTTGAAGCAGCGACCCTTGATTAGTTTTGTACACCATGAGTTTAAAGAGATCCATCCATATCATCCTCGGGTGGGATGAATGAGTTTCCACAAACTTTAGATCATTTGCAATATATGATCTGAAAGGTAAACAAAAGAAGTTTTAAGGGAGAGTTCAAGACCCTAGACCCTATAGCCCAAAAATAGAACAAGAAGAAAGTGAAACATTCCTAGATTTATTGTAGCCTCTCCCTCATAAATGTGATGCATTACACACCCATAAAAGAGATTCTGCTAGACACGGCTTTGTGGACACCCCATGAAATAAAAACCTAGGCTCTAATAAAACCTTGACATGACCCAAACCAGGTCCTTATCATAATAGGTATCTCAAGTCCAACAAAGATAGGAGACCACCCCAAATACCCAATCCAACCAACAAACACATGCCCTGAGTTAGATGAATTTTAACAATATAACAAGAAAAAGTTATTCAATATATAATGAATTTAGGTTAGGTCTATGGCCGAGACCAACCCAAATAAGTTAATTCAACCCAAAGCAAACCAAACCCAACAATAACCAAAACCATATCCATTCCATACCCAAGGCAACAATCGTCTGTACAAAGCCTTTACACTATACCAATGAGTATCCAGTTGAACCTACCCCCGACCATAGCAAAAATTCAACGTTGAAGGAACATTAAAGATATATGATAAACCATATCATGAAATGGGCCTTCTGAAGAATAGAAGCTTACTGTTTTTAGTATAATTCAAGTTGTCAATGAATCCAAGTCACTTTGTAGGAAGAATTATAGTATGCATGGTTCTTGCATCGCATGGGGATACACCACTCGAAGATGGGTTAGCGGGTGCCTGCTAGCATATACTCAGGAGTAAGGATAAAATGATGTTTTTATTTAAATGCAAAGTAAATAACCATATGCAATCATATACATACATATATATCATGTTGGGAAACAAAATCGAGTTTAGCATGCATTTAAAACTTTAACCTAGGTTATGTAGCTTTACTGTCATGGTTCACCCACGAGCTATATGGGTCAAGTGTTACCACCTAGATAAGCCCCAGTATGTGTAGCCACACAAATAGAGTTACCATAGGTTGTCGGGGATTCCCTTGTACCCTTCGACCTCGATGATACTTATGTGCATATATATACTTTGGGGATTCACTTTTACCCCATAAGTATGTAGTGATTAAGACCAATACTCATGTAGGAAAATGTGAGTTGCTAGTGTTAACCTTGGAAACTCACACCTTCACGGCTATCATTCACAATTTTTAATGCTCCAAAATCTGATCTTGGGATGTCACACGATGCTTAAGGCTTGAGTAGCCTCAAGCTAACCATTTGAGCCTGCTACTAAGTTTGAAACTTACTTCAAGATCATCTAACCAAGAAATAATATTGTATTATACCAAAACTGAACTGAATAAGCTGTAGGTAATGTCTGAACAACAAATACTAAAAGACTATAAATAAACTCGTAGTCCAACATGCCTCTACAACTAATAAAGAACTAGAGAGCCATTGGTACAGACCCCCAACTGACTCAGACTAAACTAAAAATGATAACTTAAGCACTATAAAAGATGGAAATCTGAAGAAGTAAGCCCTAGAATCATCAGGACTTACCAACTATGGGAGTGTAGGTAATGATGCTCAAACTATTCACGTTGTTGATATGGGGCACCTAAATCTACATTATAAGACAATGTAGCATATAGACATATATATGAATCAGCACTTTGAGGATGTACTAAGTATATGGGCGTGTAATACACAAGTAAACATCTTCATAATTAGAAAGTAAATGCATGTGGATGTATATGACTCACATAAGCTTGATTATCCTAAAATATCAAAATGTAAAATCACATATAACCAATCATACTTGTAAATCTAGTAAGTTATAACACTTAGTCATATAAAATCTTTTCTATCATTCTTTTCTTTTGAAACTTAGAAGCTTTAGGACTTAGATACTTTGGGCTTTGGAGTTTCTTCTAACTGACATAAACTATGTGAGATGACATGGAGTCCAACATCTTGCCCACATTGGGGAGAGCTGTTCTACCCTTGCCATTGGAACAGAACCTTAACTTGAGTGATCATAATCTTAGTCATCCATATAGAAGTGGGAATAATCTTACTCCTATGGTGGCACATAGTTCTGGGGCATGAGACCTTGGAATCATACCCAACTCGGTGCTAAATACTACTCCCATCTTATGCTCAAAACTTTAGGAAATCCACCTTACAATAGCATAAGGGTTTATAATTAAAAATGATTATGCTTCTCTTCTTTAAAACTCAAACTATGTGAAAAATATGGATTCCTTGTCTTAGCTTAGGATCAAAGGATCAATCTTTGCTCTTGAAAGTACTTATTAAAACTTGTCAATAGAACTTGAGATCATAATCTCCTTGTAAAATCATTACTTGGACTTTAGGACTCAAAATATAAAGCTTTGATGCCTAAAAATCATATTTGAACTTCATGCTCAATAATTGTCTTAGAAGCTTTCAACAATCTCAATTGAGATAGTGGAAAATAACTTATAATATAAATCTCATGATTTGAAACATGGATATATTTAAATCTTTTGCAATTGAAGCCTTAAATAACAAGATAATTTTATAAACGAAAAATAATGTGAATTGGGTATCAACCCTAACTTCCAAATCATGTAATCTTTAATAAAAATCATATTTTTGGGCACAAGTACGTAAGGATTGTCCTTGTTCAAACCTCACATACCTTAATTGATGATCTTTGAAGAAAGCCTTAAATCTTTAATTCCTATTGATGCTTTGAAGATGATTTCTTAGTGTTATTTTATTGGGAAATCTTAATCTTGAGTTATCTTAGAGAGGTAAAGGAGGAATCTTGGATTTCTTTGGGAGGAAGTTGATGAACTAGGGCTTTGGATGAGAGTAATTCTGATGAGACTTAGCATAGAATGCTTCTAAAAGGCATTAGTAACGTGTTTGGATGGATTGGGGGCTAGGAAAAAGTCAAAAATAATCATTAACTCCTAAAAAAACTGGAAAAATAAACTGGGTTCCTGATTTTTGTCCTTGGTGTAACGTACCACTATCGCTCCAAGCCACTGGAAAATGCCAACTAGGAAAATATTTGGTGGCACGATGCGGTGCTATCACGTTGCCACCTTGAATGGGACCTAGACACTTGGCACGACACGCCAATATTGTGGTCCTTCAATGAAATTGGATAATTGGGAATTTGGCTCTCCCAGCAAAGTGCCAATATCGTAGGGAAGCCATTGGAAATTGACCATTAGGAATTAACACTGCTCCGTGATGCGCTAAGGGTCCATATGATGGTGTTTTGCGACTGGAACTTAAAATAGCCATAACGTCTTACCCGGTTATCAGATTTAGGTGAATCTTATATCGTTGGAAAGCTTATTCAATTTCCTATTCCATGAAATGTTCAAATCTAAAGATTTCCGCACAAATTAAATAATATTCATCTTAGAAGCGATCTCTTAACATCCTAGGGATGGATTCTAGCTATAAAAACTATGGTGTATTATAATATCTCCCTCTTGGAAATATTTGTCCTCAAATATGGATAGTTAAGTTCAAATTTCTAAGGAATATAAGAATATAAGATAGCATGCACAACTGAAAAGAACTAAGCAATTGAATCTCAATCATTCTGAGCTTCTGAGTAACTCGGTGAGTGTATGAACTTACATCAAGACATCTATATTGTTGAATATCTGATTAGAAAGAAACTAATTCTAGGAAAAGTATTACCTTCGGATAAATTTGAGTTTTTGGAGAAAAGATGAGGATACTTGGCTTGCATATCTGCTTCTACTTCCCAAGTAGCACTATCAACCGACTGATTTCGCCAAAGAACATTGACTAAGGGAACGTTTTTGTTCCTTAGTCTACGGATATGCTGATCTAAAATATCAACTAGAATCTCTTAATTTCTAAGCTTTCTAAAGGAATTACAATGGTGGAGTCACCGATGCACTTCTTAAGCATAAAGACGTGGAATACAGGATGGACTGCTGACAAATCTACAGGAAAATCAATCTCATAAGCTACTTTTCTAACACGACTCAAAATTGTATAAGGGCCAACAAACTGGTTACTGAGCTTCCCCTTCTTGCTAAATCTCTTCACCCCTTTCATGGGTGAAATCTTTAGATACACTAAATCATCAACTTCAAACTCAAGATCTCTCCTTCTAATATCCACATAAGATTTGTAATGACTCTGGGCTATTTTTAATCTCTCTCTAATCAATTTGACTTTCCCCATAGCTTCAAACACTGTATCAGGCCAAAGCAATACGGCCTCACCCACTGCAAATTAATCTATGGGTGACCTATATCTCCTCCCATACAGAGCCTCAAAGGGATCATCTGAATACTAGAATGGTAACTGTTATTATACGCACACTCAATCAATGGCAAATGCTTATCCCAACTACCTTTGAAATCAAGAGCACACGCCCTCAACATATCCTCTAGAGTTTGCATTTATAGAGACTTCTCAGAGGCGCCCGTAAAATTTTGAGGTGTAACTAATTTTCACATTCAAAGAAAGAACTCTATATTATCAGTATAGTTTAGGGCACTATAATTTTTCAGCAAAATACTCTCCCAATGAAAGTCTACTATCTCCCTACAAATCTTAATGATATCATCATTACGATCCTTCGCCTTTGCCACTCTTTCTTGCAACTCCCGTTACCAATTCACAAGACATGTCAAATACAATATCAAACTTTAACAAGACCTTGCAGAATCTTTCTTTATTTTTTGAGAAGTAACGATTTTTTTCCTCCTTATTGGAAACAACTAGATGCATAACTAATAGTTAATATGAAATACATTTGTGGCCAATGATTTCTTTGTATCCCAGCACAACTAAAAACAACAATTACAATAAAAAGTTAAGTGGGTACCTTGAACATTAGACCTCCTAATATCCAACTCTTCTTTAGTGTATAGAGTAAACCCATCTATATTTTTCTTCCTCAATCGATGCAGTGACTTTATTAAAACTCCATCTTTCAGAATCCACCTATTTTTTTCAACTTTTTCAGCTTTGTAAGGGCTATTCCACTTGATTATTCATATTTTTTGAGTTCTTCCACTTTTCAGCTATAATTCTGTTAATTTCATTGCTAGAATTTTTGAATTCAGAGAAGAAATAGAAAGTGAATTTTCCATTTTTGTATAGTATAACTGATGCTAATCTTGCCCAGTTGAAAATTCAACATACAAGGAAGTATTCAAGGAAGTACTAAGGAAGGGTAATTTGGTAAACGAACGTACTTTTATAAAAATTATATAAATATATATTATCTTTAATACATCAAACGAAACGTTGTGTAAAAAATAATGTATGTATAACTAATACCAGCATTATTAATACTTGCATTGATAATGCAAGCATTACTAATACACCTTATTAAGCATTATTCTTATACACTTTACCAAATGACCCCTAACTATTCACTTAAGGAAATGGGATCAAATGTGATAATGTAAGGTGAGGTAAATCAATGTTTTAGAGTTTATGAGACCTAACTAACATGATTGTAGACCTTTTAAATTCTTTTAATTTGAATATTAACGTACAAAAAATCATGACTATGGGAACAATAAATAAATACTATTGTGCAGAGTCAAACCCATGTCAAAGAAATTTAAACTTTGCACGTCACCAATAGGTTGGACAAGCTAGCCTCTACTGTCATTTGTTAAAATACTTATGCCTTTATAATAAATATTATTGGTCAAACTTTTTAAGATAGAATAAAAAGTGGAAAATTTTTAACAAATTATTTAAGGAGGAATTATCTAAGACACCCTCTCACCTAGCTCTCATTTCTCCATCTTTTCTTTTACTTTGTTCAACACTCACTATGGCAGAGTTCGCTAAAGTTGGAGTTGGTATCAGGGTCCTTCCGTGATTCACAATTACGCCGAGAAGCTCGTATATCACCCGTGATTGTGTGGTACATTTATTTATATTTTTGTTACAAAAAAATATATTAAAACATAGGTAACTCATTTTTTTAATCTCATTGTTATAATGGCTGCGCAAAGAGGTTTCTCAGTTCATTCTATCATGACCTAACAAGGTTGTGATTAGTCATAAGGGAAATAAATAGAAGGCTCATGTTGTCCCGGATAGTAAGAACCAGAGGAGAGTTTTTGGTTGCTGGTATAAGTTCATTCGAGAGTCTCTTTTCTACAAAAAAGATTTCCTTGATGTAGTAATTTATGAAGGCTTGGGTCAATCATTGGGAATTATTATTCTGAATCTGGACCCTAGGTATCGTGTCGATCCTTCTTGGTGTTATAGACGATATTTTTTAAGTTATGTTCAGTTCTTAAATATAAATTATTATAAATAATGGTTTGAATATTCTTTATTTTATATTTTTTGCATTGTTTTCATTTAGTTATTGAGGTTTTTTGATTATTTTTTCCTTCATTATTTTATAACTTAGGAAAATAATCTTTATAATTTCCCTTTTCATTGAAATATCAATAATGGAAAGAAAAATCTTTGAAAGTACTACTATTAATATTCAACAATTAATAGAAATCAGATATTTCATTTCATAAACTTTAAATCAAGACAAACATTTAAAAAACTTAGCCATGCAAAATGATAAAATTATAGAAACCAAAAAACCAGCACAAAGTGATACTACTTTAAAATGACACCAACAACAATATAAGAATATTCCCAGATCAAGGAAATGGTGATGGTGAACTTGGAGAAGAAACAATATCATCAGGATTCATTTCAAAGTGATCATACAACTTCCTTAACAAAAATTTCATCCTCTCCCCTAAAACATTAAGTTAATTCCACAACGACCTAAGACGATCTTCCATTCTTTTCAATTTTTTTCTCCAAATCATTAATTGTTTTACTTATTTGTTGTCTATCATATTGCATAGCATCATAAATTTCTTTAGTGTTCAGAAGTAGGGTTTGAACTTTATTCTAATAAAAAAAAGAATATTAGTAAGTCTAGAGATAAATAAATTACAATTAAGAACTGAAAGAAAAAAGATAAATAATTTCAATTGTCACCTTCATATATTGAGAATAGGAACTCTAATAATCCATATGTTTGTTTGATCGGTACAAATACATAATTATGAGGGAGGAAGCATAATGATGAAGAATATGAATAGTCATTTCATTTTTAAAGATAACTAAAGATGAAATTTAACCAAGAACTACTAACCAATACTTGTTATTTGAGTGTCTTGGGAAGTTAACACATAATAAAAGCTTCAACAAAAATCATTCAAAGTTTTTTACTAAATCGATAAACGTGTCAGCTATCATCTTGTAAACATTCTTTGAGAAAAAAATTATTTTTTAATCAAAATTAAACTTAAAAAATTAATATTCATAGTACACGTGGATTTTTTATTAAGAAAAATTTCATTTTTTAATTAAAATTAAATTACAAAATCAATATTCATAGTACACGTGGATTTTTTCTAAAAAATATTAAAGGAATTGATTATGGAAAAGTAATTCGAGTTTAACGTTATGGTAAAAAGTTGTAAAAGGCCCCCAAAAATAAAATAATGAGATAATTTCTTTAAAGAAAACTAAGGTAGAAGTGATACGAGACACTAGTATACGAAGTCTGTAAAACAAAATGATTTTAAAGTATTTAAAATAATTAAAATCGAACAATAAATTTCGACTTCAACGTTAATAGTAATTTTTATGTATACTATAAAGTATTTAAAATAATTAAAAATGAAATAATAAATTTTTACTTCAAAGTTAATAGTATGATTTTTATGTATAATAACTATAATAATCTTATGAGGATTATAAAAGGTTGGTATTCTCTTTTATATTATGATTAACAATATATATATATATATATATATATATATATATATATATATTCACTCAAAAGATTATATATTAGGAGAACAACATTACGTGATCATCTTTTAAATGATCATTAAATAATAAATGATGACAAAAATAATTTTTTTAGTTTTGTACAATATGATGGGTTCAAATTTTTGATGATTTCTCTTTTCTTTTTGGGAAAAGGACATAAATTTCACATCACCAAAAATTAATTCCACCACAATAACCCTTGAACTTAATTACCTCTATATAGCTGTTAAAATAATTCCATCTCCTAACTATATTTAAAACACCGTTAAGACAACGCGAATCACGGCAAAATAAATATCTTTCCTATCTGATTCAAACTCACAATTCCTCTTTCCAATTCAACCACAAGATACTCTTCGATTCAATATCACAATTCCTCTTTTCAATACAACATATTACCATAAATACATTAACTAAATTGTATATAATTCTATAAAAATTCTTCATCAATCAGCTTTATAAACTTTTTCAGTCTCAATTAATCTGAAACAATGGATTTATGTTGGATTTTGTTTTTAATTATGCTACAATATGAAGAACAGTAGGGCAATTTGAAAAATTCACTAAAGTTCTTTTGAATTCGGAATAAAGCTACGAATATTTTATTGATGAACTGTATAAACATTGAATGTAAAGCCAACTTCAGGTTTCATGATGATAAAGTATATTGTGAGAGTGGATCTATCTCAATATACAATGCTATGAGTGTCCGATTTTATATGGATATGAATTAAAAAAATTGGACATCAATGAGTATCTAGTGTTATAACACTACAAGACGCATTTGAAAATGGAGAATCCTCATGTAATGACCCTTGCGTTTGTTTTCTTTGTTTTCATATATTTTTTGGTGTCTGGAGCTTTTTCAAAACTGCCCCAAGTTATTTATGATGTTCTGCGACTGACAGTTTGATTTTCAGATGGTTCGTTTGTGAATTTTAGTAATACCAAATATTTTGTGAAATGCTAATCTAAATTGGCATTTGGTAGAAATATAAATTTATTACCCTTCTAGAGTATTTTTAATTTGTGTAAATTCTTTAGTCATGGTATATCTATATTACTTTATAAATATTTTTATAATCTATTAATATTTTAAGTGGAGATAGTAAATCTTAATATGTTAAAATATTATTATTATTATATAATAGATGTTTTATTAGAAATAATTTTCTATTAATTATGGTATATTCAAAATATTGTATTTATTTTACCACAAACCTATGCAATACCCTAATGTATACGCAATGTGATAAAAAAGAACTTTGCTGTTGCCACCTCAACTCCACGTGGAGGTAAAATGGGTGGACAATACATATATATTAAGAAGAATGATTATGGCTTTACATTTGGCCATTTGTCCATTTTATATATAAATTACTAAACATTACCTACCAAAATACTAAGATTAAGTACATGAATCACTTTAGTGTATAATTTGGATAATTTTTAAAATATTCCAGTCGTTGTACTCTTAAAAAGTTATACTTTGATATTATATTTTATCCCCAAATGGTTAAAAAGTTATTTTCATCAAGTTATTCAAGTTTGGATTCTTGTAGAACACTATTCAATGGCTTCTCAGAGAATTTATTTTGGCTTGGAGTCTAATACGGGACAAATGGTCATCTTATCTTTTGATAATATCTTTAGAGGCCAACAGATAGAGGCTTAATACTTTATCACCTCAAGGATACGAGAACATGCATGAAGGACCCATTTTGAGCATGCCATTAAACAAACCCATGTGTGAAAGATTGCGTGGGGGCTTATATTTGATGCCTATTCGAGACTACAAGTTTTAAAGTGTGACCCCATGATTTCGGAGCATTGAAGAAGCACCTTTCATTAAGGGTATTTTGGGGATTTCACATGTTAAATAAACAAACCATTATCTCTCCTTTTATTAAGGGTATTTAGTACATTATACTATGTAATAATCTAGTCTATATATAGTCCCTTGTTAGGTCTTTTCTCTTTAGTTGTTTAATGATTAAAATATGAGACATTGAAAATCCTTTCTCTTAATAGTAGACCACCTTAGTGTAGTTCTTAGTTAGGGCTTTGACCAGCCATTGTAGCTTGGGTCTTAGAAAAGCCAATATTGTTCTTTACTTGAAAACGTTAGATCTTGAAGTGAGTTGATTCCCTTGGCGGTCACCATTAAAACTTGGTGCTTGTTATCATATTTTGTAGAGATTTTAGAGTTTAATTTACTCTTTGGTTGCTACAATATGTATTCTCTTTGTGTCAAGTTACCGATCTTCTTTTTCATTTAAGTTTGCGTTTGTTGTTTCCATTTGGTGTCTTATCATGTGGACTATTTTGAGAAGATTGTAGACTGTTTTGTGATTATTTTGATACCGTTTCATATCATTTGGTATGAGAGAAATCATTGATTTCATTTCCACGAGATCAATCTTGGGTTTGTTCACTCAAAAATTAAAAAAAAGTGTTGAAAAGTTAAAAAACTCAATAATAGTAATCTGCCCACGTTTTTGTGTTTAGGATGAAAATTAAAGCCTAGTTTTCTTGTGATTTTTGTGTGTTTTGTGTGTTCTAGTGTTAGATCTTTGTTTCCTAACATTAGAAGAGGTGTCCAAAGTCTAAAACCTCACAAAAAGAAGTTTTTCTATGGGTTTAGTGTCTTGGCTAAAATATTGTTGTTTGGTGGAATTTGTGTCTAGATTTAGGTTATGTTTTGATTATCTTTGTTGTTTCTTGTGTTTTTTTTATTTCTCTCTAACACTACTTGAGTCTAATCCAAGTTCTTGAGCAAAAAAACATTGAAAGTTATTGTGGGAAGAGTGGACGATTTTGTTGTTGTTGTTGAAGTTCTTGTGTTGTGTTAAAGAAATCTTGTAAAAGGTTGTTGTTTGATCCAAATTGAAAGGAAAGAGAGTGTGGGTTCTTTTTAGTCTTGAAACAACTTTCAAGACATTACCAAAGGGGAAAAAGAATAAAAGACCTCTCAAAATTCTTCATACCAAAAGCGAGTAAGTTTATTTTTCTTGACACGCCAAAAGAGGAAAGAGGGACAAGACATCTAAAAGTTTTTCTTGCCAAAAAGGTGAAAATTGATCAAGGTTTGAATTTTCAAAAAAAAAAAGGACTTAAAGTCTTGTTTGTTAATGTACCAAAACCGAAATTCCCCCCATCTTTATGAAATTTGAACAACCAAAATTGTGGAACAAAATTTTTCAACTTCAACAATTTTTTTTTGTCTATCGACCAATAGTTGAGTACCATGTCATCAATAGCTCAAGGACGTTCGAATTCCTAGTTTCACTTTTTTGATTCTATTGGTTTATATTTTGTTGGTTCTCATACTAATTAGCAAACTAGTAAATACCTACTAGATTGTAGATTAGTTTTTGAGTACATTTTCTTTCGTCTTAAGCGTTGTATTTTGTGCTTTTCTCTTTTATAAGTCATAGTATTTTCTTTGTTTCAAGTTCATAAGTAAATTTTATTTTATGTCTTGAATAGATCAAAACAAGAATCCATTCCGGCCGCCAAGTAGAATTGATATCCTATTGACTACTGGAGTATAAGAAACTTTCAATATTCGCCGCTCCAATTGTGAGAATCATAATGGTGGGTGTATACGAGTGTTGGTGAGGAGCTTTTACTACTAATCTTCTTTCTTTATTTTGTAGGTACAAAGGTGATATAAATAGGATATGTCTTTGACAGCCGAGGATTATTGTGACTAAAGCATGCGAGACTCTGATTGTAGTGAGGGGTTTTATGGCTATGAAGTTGATGGAGATTGGGGAAGCTATGAAAATAGCCATGATCAAAACTTGGGCAGATTTGAGAGTTACAGTTTTAAGGGGGAAAATGAGGTGAATGAAGTGCCTAGTGCTTATGGTGAATTTGTCAATGATGTAGGACATCGTGGTGGAACTTATAATGAAGTTGGGGCATGTGACAAGTCTTATGCTTCTCACTCTGAACCTAGATTGGTGTTAGGTATAACCTTTTCATTCGCAAAGCTTATGAGAGCTATGATGAGAGTACACATGAGGAGTATGAAGATTCATATTCTCAACCTTGTAGTACTTCTTATCAAGGTCGATATAGTGTGAGTGGTTATACTATCTCAAATGGAGGTTGTCCAATGAGAAGAAGAGGGTATACATCTTCAAAACTGAGGAGTACTTGTGTGCTCTACAATGTTTATTCGAGAAGTCGAATTGAGTGATACTTTTTTCTACTCTCTATTTTATTTTGATGGTATATATTTTATCATAGAGAGTATGTCATTTAGTTTGGGCAGAGACCATAGGAAAGAGGAGTGTTGTCTAGACCCATGTCTATGGCCCATTCTTCCCATTTAGCCTCCGTGCCAAATAGGGAAATGGTGATGTTGGTGCACCCAACTTGATGCTTGGTCTACATGATAAGCAAAGTGTCACTCTTTGTGAATCCCATAAACAAATCCTGCATACATCTTTCATTGTGTTTGTAAGATTTCATTCAAAGAATCCTTGGTTATATTGCAAATATGAGAAACCTTGGTATATTAAGATGATTTTTTTATGGTAACCCTAAACCTCATGCCCTGAGGAGTTTTTATTTGTTTGTCCTCTCTTCGGTTTTGCAAAGTTTGGGTTCGAGGTCGAATCCTTTTCAAGAAAGGGAGGATGATATGGGACAAGCTGTCATCTTAGCTTTTGATGACATATTTAGAGGCAAACACATAGAGGATCAGTACTAGGTCACCTCGAGGATACGAGAACATGCATGGAGGACCTATTTTGTGCATGCCATTAAACAAACCCATTTGTGGAAGATGGCATGGGGGCTTATATTGATGCCCATTCGAGACTACAAGTTTTGAAGTGTGACCCCATGGTTTTGGAGAAATGAAGAAACACCCTTCATTAAGGGTATTTTGGGGATTGAATATGTTAAAGAAACAACCCATGACCTCCCCTTCCATTAAGGGTATTTTGGTCCATTATACTATGTAATAAGCTACGCTACATATAGTCTCTTATTAGGTATTTTTTCTTTAGTTGTTTAATATTAAAAATATAAGATATTGAAAATCCTCTCTCTTATGAGTAGACCACACTAGTGTAGTTCTTAGTTAGGGCTTGGACTAGCCATTGTAGCTTGGGGCTTAGAAAATACTATATTGTTCTTTGCTTGGAAATGGTGGATCTTGAAGTGTGTTAATTTCCTTGGTGGTGACTATAAGAATTTGGTGCTTGTTAACGTATTTTGTAAAGGTTTTAGAGTTTAATTTACTTTTTGGTTACTACATTATGTGTTCTCTTTGTGTTAAGTTACCTAGCTTTTTTTTTCGTTTAAGTTTGTGTTTGTTGTTTTCGTTGGGTGTCTTGTTGTGTAGACTGTTTTGCGAAAATTATTGACTATTTTGTGCTCATTTAGATACCATTTGGTATCAGAGTCTAGGTAAGCTAGGGTTACTCTACCTTTAGATTGATGTTATTTATGATAACTTTGTACTATTATGCTAGTTTTGGATAGGTACTCGTAGTTTGCATACCATTTAATGTAGATATCCTGGCTTATTTATTCAGTTAGGACCCCACTCAAGTTAATTTTGATCTCTTATCCTTTAGTATGATATAATATCTATCACTTAGGACGTGAAATTAAGTTGTAGTACCTTGGATTCTTTTCTTTTAAATATGATATGGGAATGGTGATTTATATGTATTTTAGTTACAGTTTCTGGTCATCATCAACTTTTTTTATATCGTTGATTGTTAATTTTAGTACCACTTTGGCATTGGTTATGGTATGGTTTGGGTTTTGATTTTATAATTTGGTATAGTTACTGTGAGTTTTGATTCAAGTTCAGTAGTTGGTTATGATGATTTGGGAGTTTTGGTACTGATTATGGTTGTTCTGGTAGTTGTAGTTCCTTTGAGTTTTGGTTCTAGTTTGGCATCAGATTATGAGTTTTGCTTTCTATCATATATGCGGCCTCTTGTTATTACCCACTATCTCCTGTTTTAATCCAGCATATAACATCTTGTTATTATCCACCACTATCGATTCAAGGCTAGTGTCTGGCCTCTTGTTACTACCCATTGGTTAAGGGTCAAGCCTAATGCACATTTGGATGGACATAGTTGGTTTGGTTATGAATTATTTATACTTTTCTTTACAATTATTTTTTTGTGTCCCACTGGCTTATGTGGGCACAATTGGGTTAATTGTATTATTTAGTGCGCCTAGTGGGCTTATAAATGTCCAGTTTGGTTAAGTTTGGTTTTTCTTTTATTACTATGTTATT
The DNA here is from genome assembly GCF_002878395.1 of Capsicum annuum. Lineage (NCBI taxonomy): Eukaryota > Viridiplantae > Streptophyta > Magnoliopsida > Solanales > Solanaceae > Capsicum > Capsicum annuum. The sequence goes on along the minus strand of NC_061120.1, from coordinate 96,617,473 downwards.
TATCTTTTTGTGTCACTTTTACTTAGTCCTATATCACATTTGTGTAGCTAAATAGTTGTTTACTTTTCAGTCCCTATTTACTGTTACTTAAACTACATCTTCGTATTTTAGTTATACTTTTCCTGTATTGAGTTCAGTCTTTTGATTATGCCTACTGAGTACCCGTTTCTTTGGTACTCATACTAAATTTCTTCATCTTTCCCCTGATGCAGATTCGAGTACTAGCAGCCGACATTGACTTGATTCCTACTTTCTAGTACTCATCCAGAGCAGGGTGAGCTTACTATTGTCTGAGGCTAATCCTCCTCTATATGTTCCAGTTTAGTCTTTTGTACTCAAGACAATTTGTATGTATTGTGCATATGTTGGATTTTGTCTACTACTCTAGGTATTTTTTAAGTGGCTCTAGTACCTACCTTACTAGGTCTTAAAAGGGATTCATTTGTATATTTTGATCCTTTTTCTTTCACTCAATTTAATACACTTTATATTTTTTTTTTCTATTTTTCACTTATTATTACAATTGTTTTCATTATATATAGTCTTTTCTGGTTTCTATCCTTTAGTCTATTACCTATCGTTTTGGGCTATGGCTTGGCTTCTGTACTGGTGGGATAAGGTAGGCGTCATCATGACCTAAGAAATTGGGTCATGACACCTCAACTGGTAATTTGATAGAATCATCTCCAACTGTTAGGTAGATTCATCCGATGCTTGTTTTTTATTATACAGTTGAAAATGATTTTCTTGAAGAATAAATGAACAAAAAGTCAAACCCTATTATAAAGGATCCAATTCATAGAGATGTTCCAGAAGGGTAACTATACTGGGACAAAAATACAATATCAACTATCATGAAACATTATGCAATCCGCAAGAGATTCTAGTTTAAGGTGAATAGATCATTATCATCAAGGTATGAATCTTTATATACACTGTGTAGCTACTATGTAGGACCTGCATCAATCATGTATAGGTCCTGCATATGGTTAGGATATATCTATGAACTTGTACAGAACATATAAACTATATTGGGCTTGTATCGATCATACATAAGTCAAGTATATAATTGGAATATATTTACGAACTTGTATCAATATTGCATATAAATTCTAAAACTACTTTATAGAACCCATTTCAACAATGTTTAATTCCTATATATAGTTTATATATATGTAGGAACTTGTTTCAATACTGCATATAAATTGTATAACTACTGTATAGGACCTGAATCAACACAACTAATAAACTATCTAACAATTGTATAGGACCTGAATCAATACTATATATTAACTGTGTAACTACTATATAGTACACAGATCAATACTGCATATAAACTGTATAACTACTTTATAGGACCTGAATCAATACTGCATATAAACTATGTATCGGACCTGATTCAATATTGCATATAAAATGTATAATAACTCTGTAGCACCTGTATCAAAATTGCATATAACCTATATAAATACTTTATAGGGCTTAAGTCAATAAGTATAGGACTTTTATAAGGTTGATATATTTGTATAACCTATATTATTATTGTATGATACTTGTATGAATACCTTCAAAGAAGAACCTTCTATTACAGAATGTCTGATTTCTACAAATTCTATACTAATAGAAATTATATTCATATTGAAATTCTATATTGAAATTATATTCTTATTGTATAAAGGTAGCATTATTGTATATAAATGTATCTACATAGGTACTATTCTAAGTGTATCAATTAAAGATTCAAATGAACTTTAATATCTTTAAGTCAACATAATACAGTTTTCATGGTGAAAATATTTGTTGATGATCACACCTTTCTAATTATGGATAGAATTTTTTCACAACGGCATGCTACTTCGTTAACCATTGCTTAAATTGTGAAGAACAACTATCTAAATCTAAAGTTAACATACACTCCTGCAGAGAGCACGGATGAAATAAGAAGTATTTATGGAATTAGGATAAACTACAGAAAAGCATATAGAGCCAAAGAAAAGACACTTAAATTGATGAAAGGTTCCTTGCCTGAATCTTATGCAAAATTGCCAGGTTACCTATATATGGTAAATACAATAAATTTAGAATCATTCATAATGCTACATAAAATAGAGGACAATAAATTTTGTATGCTTTTATCACATTGAACGCATCAATTAGGAGTTGGGAATATCATATGCCTATCATTATTGTTGATGAAACTTTTCTAAAATCAACATACAGGGAAACAATGTTGTGTTCTAGTGTGTTGGATGTAACAGGTGAGTTCAATGAAACTTTTAGTACAAGACTATGCATATGTTAGGCATGAAGTGATAGAAATTTTAAATATTTTAATTTTAACCTTGTAAGGATCTGTTAGACATGAAGGGATACAATTTTTAAATGTGTGAATTTAGTCTTGTATGGATCTGCTAGACATTTAGTAATCTAGATTTTAACTATATGAACATCACCTTGTAAGCTTGTAATCTATTATTCGAACTTGTCAAAAATATTGTTGCTTTTCCATTTGTTTAATCAAGAAATATTTTGCCACTAGAATATGTTGTTGATTCTTAAATGACACTTCATGAAAATAATTTTTTGGTATTTTTAAAATTACTTATGGTAAAAGAGAAAATATCTGCATAGTATCTGATCGGCATGATAGCATATTAAAAGGTGCTTCAATTGTGTATGCAAATGTGGTTCACTATATATGCATCTACAATTTATAGAAGAAAATCATGGGTAGGTTTAAGAAGAATCAAAAGTAGTTAAATGAAATTTTCTTTGCAATGGCCAGAACATATATAAAGGTAGATTTTTATCGGATTATGAAAGACATAAACAAAATCAATAATAGGGTGAGGGACTAACAATTTGATATTGACTATGATAAATAGTTCATAGCGAATCCATTGTCAACATGTCCATGATGATGACTACAAACATAACAAAATTCCTAAATTCATAAAATAGAGAGGCAAGAGACATACCAATTAAAAAATTACTACAATTTATGAAAGATTTGGTCATGAGATGTGCAATGATCATAGAAAGGATTCATAAGTACAGTTTATAAAGTTGGGAACAAATATAACATAATAGGGGGGAAAATTGCATTTTGTCAAATAAAATGAGGCATAACTTGTTATTTCTATTTCATAGAAGCTTAAATATTTTACTTTGCCACACTATTTACTAATAATTTTTGTACGTTGCAGGCGATGGATTCTACCAACAATGCTTATGTAGTGATTGATGAAGCTTAAAAATGAAACATTGTGTGTATACACAAAAAAAGTGCAGCTGCCTACAAATTCAATTAGATGGAATACTTTTTCCACATTCCATGTTAGTGTCGACTTACACACATATGGACTTACAAAGATATTGTGCTCCATATTACACAAAAAAAATTTTATGAATGCGTAGCACATTCCATAATAGGTATTAAATATTATAGTACTCCTACCGTTTTGAAAATAAAGACCAGGTAGATCAAAAAATAACAATCGAGACATGGGTATTATAGATTACTTTTCCAAGTAACGAGATTCATCTGAGCAGTGCAAAAAAATAGGACACAATCGAAGAACATATGAAAATTTTTCAACAAGAATCTAATAGGATTCTGCCACAAGAATACTTTTACGTTTCTTATTTTTTCTTTCAAATGAGATTAATTTTTTGTAACAATGTAATAGACTTTGCTACATGGATAATTTTTTGGTTTAAACATAATTCTTCAACTTTATAGAATAATGCTTCTCTTTTTTATGATGCATTTAATTCAAAAGTTTAATATGAGTAGAATGTAGCACTAATGTATAGAATAGGTATCTAATTATGATTTCATCCGTACTCATAAAATAGGCATATGTGCATTGTGGTGTTTCCAAATGGAAACAAAAAAAGGGCACATTACCTAGGGGAATATAACTCTTATGGTGCACAGTATTTGTTCTATCTAATTTTTATTGAGTGAATTGTCTTAGTTCTATCGAATTTTTCTTGTGCACCATTTTTATCTAAATTACAGTATGTCACCTATGTCAATCATGTATAGGACCTATATAAGGTTTGAATATATGTATTAATATATGTCAACATATATACTAACAATTGCACTAACATTATCTTTTCTTTACAATAAAAAATTATTTGTACAGACTTGTATCAAGTTTCGAAAAATATAATATTCAGTATATGATTTCATCACAAAAATCTTCAAAAGTTTATCAAAACAAAAACAATAAAAAACATTACTAATTTCAACTATATATGCAACTTTACTTATATTTCAAATCTGTGCTTGCAAGACATTCCAAACTAAATTTTCTACACATCATCATTTTTTTCAATAATAAACTAGTAGACTCATCATCACCAACTGCTCACTACTATTGTTTCTTATTTCCATAATCCGACAGCAAGATGCCATGTTGAGTTCTAATATCATCAATATCACTTATACGATTAGTATTTTCTAGACAGATAAACAAATACTCAGAAAATATAGGAGAAAAGACACCACAGTCCTTACAACATATATCAATGTTACTACAATGGACAAAAGAATTAAAATTGAGAAATTGAATTGACATTCAATATATTACGTGTTTTCATGAGTTGACAGTCTACTTACAGTGTGAATATTAAAAGAATTAACCACCGAAAGTCTATTACTCATACTGTCCCAAATAATACAATAAAGAAAATATTGAATTACCTCCGAATATGCTGCAACTACTTTTGAACATGAACCACATGGTGTGCACTATGCATTGAATCATATGTATATACACATTGATAGTTAATTTTCTCGCCAATATCCACTAAAAGTACTTAGCAAGATTTATTGGGAAAACAACATTGTTTATGCTATGCCAGGGAAATTGCACCTAATAAAAAATCAAGCATGCACTAAACAATTTTATATTCTTTGGTGATAAGTGTCTATAACACTTTATTTTCTTGAGCTAAAAATAGAACCGTCATTTTTACGTGTGTAAACTCTAAGTCCATGATTTATATTTTAATGCATGTGCCATGATCATTGTCCTAGTGTGATGAGATATTATGTGGTGGAAAAATATTTGTAGGAATTACATAGAATAAAGTGAGAGAAGAGCCTTTGATTCGGCCAAATTTCGGAATCTGATTCAACAAAGGTCAACTTTGAATGTTTATAACTTTTTACATATATGAAATTTTGCATCTCAAGACCCACCAGGTTTTAAATAATTAAATTATTTTTCCAACGATACCAATTTTCCTTAATCTAATACTCGAGTGAAAAGGTATGAGCATTTTTCATTAGAAATAATAAGGTTCTGCGATAGCTCCGCGACGCGGACCTAAGTTATTGCGTCAACCTTCGAAACGCGGAGGATGGTTTTCCTACATCCGTAAGTACAAGCCCAAATGGCGTTTTAGTCATTTCCCCTTTACCCCAAGCACCCAAGTGATGGATTAAAGCCCAAAAGGGCATTATTTGTCCACTTTTTATCATTAAACACTTACGTAAATCCTTCCCTTCCCAAGAACAAGAAATTCAATCTTTCTTCCTCATAAATTTAAGGATTTCAGTCCCAATTTAAAGATTTCTTCAAGAATTCATCTAATATGTATGTGGGGTATTAATCTATGGGTTCCTTTCACCCATTGAGCCCCAAAACACTCTTTTGATTAAAGTATGTGTTTTTCCTTCATTATGAGATTTCACATGTTCAAGATGAATTCAATCCATGCTTTTCCCTAGTAAATTAAACTAAATTCACGTGCTCATATGGTCACATGCAAATTAGGTCATGTAATGTTTTGTATTTCAATTCCTTATGTATATTTTTATTGTATCCATGTATTTATGAATTTAAAATATGTAAGAATGTTGTTTTCCCATGATTTACACCTTCCCAAGTTCAAATTCATGTATTTCAGAGGTTATTGAAATTTAGTACCTTTGGATCTCTGAATTATGATCCAATCTTTTAAGTGCCATGCATATGCCCAATCTTTAAAACGAGCTTGATGTCAAAGAATACTTGGTGATTGATACGCCCAAAGTACAACTCTCTTACAAGAGTAGCGGTCATTGTAAAATATATAACCCAACTAGATTGGGGTCGAATCCCACAGGGAATATGGTGTTAATTAAGTTGCATGCAGATTAGTTGACTTTTAATCATTTGTTTTTGTAAAAAAAAGAGGGTTTTGATTTAGTACACAAATTAATAGTTTCAGTTTAAACAAAATGAGATGTGTCTAGCAATATTTGAGTTTAGAGAAATAGCTAGCTAGGGTTATGTCCACCTTGTAGTTTTCTATACTTTCTACTATTGGGTTTTACTAATTGATACATGCTTCATGCTTACAGAGAAATATATTTAATAACTCAATCCTAGTGTTTCTCAACCATCAAGGACTACTTCACTTTAGTTATCTCGAATAAAAAATGTTTACAATAACAACACGAAATCTCCAAGTTGTTAATCCTATTAGGGAATTAACGTGTAAATATAGATTGGAAACTCTATATTCTTGTCACTACTCTCTTTTACAAACATCAGCATCTCTATTCAAGCTAGTTGCATTTTATGGTGCATTCTCTATGTTTGAAACCACAAGAATTCAAGATCAACAAAGAGAGTAGGATGTAAGGAAATCAATGCACAACGAATTCAAAAACCCAAAGTAATAGATTGTATGTTACAACGCTTCCATAACCCTAACTAATAAACTTAGCTACTTATGGATAAAAAGAGAATCAAAATAGTAATGTTCATCATACCAAAACAACAAAAGAAATTGTCTTGAAGGAATTGTACGTTAACAAAATAAATCCTCTTTCTCTCTTAGTACTAAGCTACCACTCTCAATTCAAAAGATACAGAATAGTCCGTGAATGATTAGCTTGGGGTATTTTTAGTAACTTTTCTCCATAATAGCCCTCTAAGTCCCTAGATTTAATTTAATGACTAAATGGTCTTGGGACATAGTTTTAGGCGCCACATTGCATCCGACATGCTAATTTTGCTTGTGTCCAATGCCATCCACAATCCATGGTCCCTTTATGTCTCCATCTACCTCATTTACACCTGAAATCATGCTAATCACATAGGTTAGCTCAATTACATAAAAGGTAGAATAAAAATATAAGAAACTAAGCACTTTGTTCTCAAAACTTAGCTAAAATATTGATAAGTTAGGGTGCTTAGGCATATAAATACACCCAAGATTACTGTAACGCCCCGAATCTTGTACTCAGAATGCTACACAGTGCTCATGACTCCGAATGACCACAAGTTAACCCATGACCGATAGCTATACTTAGATACTATATAATATCATGTAAAAATAATAGACTGAAACATGCCAGAAGGTTCAAATAGGATAAAACATAATACTCAGAGTACGGTATATAAATACCAAAACATGAACTCAAATAAATTGTCTGAACATATTGTAGTCTAAAAAGCCTTTAACTGACTAAATTATCTGAACATGGAGTTGATGGGATATGTCCCCAACTAAGTCCATATACTGAAAGCTATGCTTTAATAATAAAATAAATAATAATATCATCCTCAAATGATGAGGACTTACTGCCAAATATGGCTGCTAAAATTTGGAGTGATATAGATGCTCTGGAACTCATGCTTCTGGACCTATGGTATAAAAAACCATAGCAAAAATGCATTAGTACGATTGAATGTACTGGTATGCATATGAGGTAGGCTGAATGTAGAGGGTTCAAATAATTAAAAATTAGGTTCCAACACAATAAGAAGTGCGATGTGTTGATGGTTACGATGCGATACTCGACGCATCTTACCATGATCGTATCGAGCATCAGAAGTTTTGGCTCTGGTAGCCTGCATAAATGTTGACTAACACGATTGCCAATGTGGTGCGCCAAGATCGCATTGGTCCACTATTTTGGGACTCTAAACATGATCTAAGCGTATTTTGAAAAATCCAAAACTTGTATGGGAACACCTATTGACCTTCCCAATCGTGAATTAATATAAATACGGGCCATTAAAGGACATTAAGATAGCGAGATAAGATTTCCAACTTTTGAGGGCCAAAATAGGCTAAGTATGGGAACTTGGTTAGAATTTTCTAAGTCTGGGACCCCTTGAAAATCTTAAAGGACTAAATTAAGCTCAGAAGTTTTGCAGGGTCTTACAATATCTCCCCCTTTAGAACATTCGTCCTCGAATTAGGCTGACTGAGAGGGGAGAACAAATAAACTGATGTACATACTGAATATGAGCAACAGAAACATGATTCCATGACTAATATGACTGATAACTGAATACACCATACTGAGCATGCATATCTGATGCATGTGTAACTGATTCATGAATGCATGATTGATTGTTCTGATGAACTAAGTTTCTCATAATGAGAATGCATATCTGATGCATGATTATATAACTGAACTGACACATGAATGCATAAATGAATATGCAATGGTATTTAATACCAAGTTTATGATAGAATTTTGAACATAAACTGGATACCAAGTTGTAACTGAAGTCTGAACATGAAACTTAAAAGCTTAAGGAGAGCTATTACCTTAAGCTAGATCTGAGTTAGCGGATAAGAGGAGAGGGTACTTGGTTCGCATGTCTGCTTCTGCTTCCTAAGTAGCTCCCTCAATGGACTGATTTCACCAAAGAACTTAGACTAGAGGGACTTTATTGTTCCTCAGTCTACGAGTCTGATAGTCAAGAATTTCGACTGGAATCTCTTCATAAGAGAGGCCGTTCTGAACATTTATGCTCTAAATAAGGACTACAGCTGCTGGGTCACCTATGCACTTTTTTAGCAAAGAGACATGAAAGACTGGATGAATTAAGGCTAGATTTGAAGGCAATTCGAGCTCATAATCTACCTTGCCGAAGCGACTAAGAATTTTGAAGGGACCGACATATTAGGTACTGAGGTTTACTTTCTTGCCGAATCGCTTCAGTCCCTTCATGGGAGAGATCTTTAGATAAACATTTAAGATCCTTTCTGTGCACATCTGCATAAGACTTATATCATCTCTGGGCATCCCAGAGTCTTTCTCTGATCAACTGGACTTTTTCTAAGGCATCAAATACTAAGTTAGGCCTTAGGACTGCGGCCTCACTAACTTCGAACCAACCTATCGGAGATCTACATCTCCTACCATAGAGATCTTCGAATGGAGCCATCTGAATACTGGAATGATAGATGTTGGTGTATGCAAATTCAATCAAAGGCAAGTGGTCATCCCAACTACCCTTAAAATCAATTGCACACGAGTTTAGCATATCTTCAAAAGTCTGACTGGTCCTTTCTGGTTGACCATTTTAGAACTCTTTCCAAAAATGAGAGGTGAATTGGGTACCTCTGTCTAAGATAATAGATAAGAGTACACTGTGCAATATGACTAACTCTCTGATGTAGAGTTTGGTGTAATCCTCGACCGAAGAAGAGGTATGGATAGGAAGAAAATGAGCTAATTTGGTCATCCTATCTATAATGAACCAAACTGAATCATACTGATGACAAGTACAAGGAAAACCCATCATGAAGTCCATGTTTACTTCTTCCCACTTCTAAGTAGGAATATTGAACTCGTGCATGAACCCACTAAGTTTCTAATGCTCTATCTTAACTTGCTGACATATAGAGAACTTAGCCACAAACTCTGCAATATCTCTCTTCATCCCACTGCACTAATAGATCTGTCACAAGTCGCAGTACATCTTAGTGGACCCTAAATAATTAGAGTAGCTCACCATGCGCTTCAGCAAGAATTCTTTGCCTCAAGTCATCTACACCTGGCACACAGAAAGGACCCTGACAATGCAAAATACCATCTCTCCCTTGAGAGAAAACCTCTACTTTTTGATCCTTGACTGACTCTTTTAACTTGACAAGACTAGGATCTCTATCCTAATTTTATTTTACCTCAGAAACTAGAGATGATTCTGAACTACTCTGAACCCATATATTACCCTCTACTCAATCAACTAGCCAGACACCTAGTTGGTCAAGCTGATGAACTTCTTAAGCTAACTTCTTTTTACTGCTCCCAACATGAGAAACACTACCCTTAGACAGTTTACTGAGAGTGTCGGCCACTACATTGGCCTTGCCTAGATAATAAAAAAGAATTATGTCATAATCATTCAAGAGATCTAACCATCTTCTGTGATGAAGATTGAGATCTTTCTAATCAAAGACATACTGAAGGATCTTATGATTTGTGAACACATCTACATGCACCCTATACAGGTAATGCCTCCAAATCATTAAGGCTAATACTATGGCTGCTAACTCAAGATCATGAGTCGGATAATTCATGAGGGGTTTAAGCTGTCTAGAGGCATAGGCTATGACCTTTCTATGATACATGAGGACACAACCCAAACCTACTCTGGAGGCATCACAGTACACCACAAAACTATCTGAACCATCTGGAAGAGCTAAGACTGGAGCTGAGGTAAGTAGAGTCGTCAACTCCTAAAAACTCTTCTTGCAAGGATCTGACCACTGAAACTTAACTTTCTTCTGAGTCAATCAGTACATAGAGGATGCAATAGAATAGAATCCCACAATAAACTATTTGTAATGGCAAGCCAAACCCAAGAAACTCCTGATATCTTAGGTAGAGCCATGTTTGGGCCAGTTTTCTTACTGCTTCGGTCTTTTGAGGATCAACCCTAATGCCATCACTGAAAATAATTTGACCAAGGAATGCTACTAACCTTAGTTAAAATTTGCCCTTACTAAATTTGGCGAACAACTAATGATCTTTATGAGTCTGAAGCATGATTCGGAGATAGTCTGCATGATCACGTTCACTGCGGGAATAGACAAGGATATCATCGATGAAGACTATGACAAACATGTCCAAGTACTGCTTGAACACACGGTTTATCAAGTCTATAAAAGCTTCTGGGGCATTAGTAAGACCAAATTACATGACTAGAAATTCAAAGTGACCATACCGAGTATGGAAGGCTATTTTTGAAATGTCACATTCTCTGATTCTGAGCTGATGATTGCCTGATCCGAGGTCTATCTTAGAGAAATAGCTGGCACCTTGAATTTGGTCAAACAAGTCATCGATTCTGGTAAGTGGATACTTGTTCTTGACCATGACTTTATTGAGCTGATGGTAATGAATGCACATTCTGAGAGAATCATTTTTCTTTCACATGAATAAAACTAGTGCATCCCACGGGGAAACACTAGGTTTGATGAATCCCAAATATAAGAGGTCCTTTAGCTATTCTTTCAATTCTCTTAGTTCTACTGGTGTCATTCTCTATGTCAGAATATATATAGGCTGAGTATCTGGATGAAGATCAATGCCTAAGTCTATTTGCCTTTTGGGAGGAATTCCTGGAAGATCTTTGGGAAAAATATATGAATACTCATTCATGACTAGGACTGATTCAAGGTTGGGAGTTTCGAAACTAGAGTCCTTAACATGAACAATATGAAAGACACATCCCTTATATATCATTTTTTGTGCCCGAAGGTAGGAAGCAAGCTAACCTCTGAAACATGAAGTATTACCCCTCCACTCAAAGATGGGTTCATTCAAAAATTAAAACTGGACAATTCTGTATCTATAGTTGATATAGGTATAGCAGGAATGAAGCCAATACATGTTGAGAATGACAACAAAATCAGTCATTTCTAATTCGACTAAATCTACTGAGGTGACTTTCTGAAATATTATAACCCGACAGTTCCTGTATAGCTATTAGGCTATGATAGTTTTACTCACTGGGGTAAACATTGATGCTCTGTTAGAATCTTTGGAGTGACTCATAAATCAACTGCTATATAAGGAGTAATGAAAGACAAGGAAGCTCCTAGATCTAGCAAAGCATAAACATATAATTGAAAAATCTGTAATGTACTTGTAACCACATCAGAAGAATTTTCCTGATCTTGCCGGGGCTGGAGAGCATAAAGTATGTTTGGGCGGTGCCCACTAGTAGCACTGGAAGTAGAACCCTACTGATTTGGGTGATCAAAAAAAGCTGAGGAACGGTTCTACTAACTCTAGGAACCTATCGGAGGATTATCTCTAACTCTGTGCCATGGCTTGCCATATCTGAAACAAATATCACTGCCAGCTCTACAAATACCCTAATGGTGTTTGCCGTAAGTCTGACAAAGAGGATTAGTTCGAGCATTGTTAACTCTTCTGTCATGCCTAAAATCCTATTGGGGCGGAATGGCACCCGTAACCAAGGAGGCCTGGGAGAACCAACTCATAACCTTATACTTACCATGCATACCTTTATGACAACCCAAAATTCGGACAACATCATGTCACATATAAAAGAAAATAATCACCTGTATCGGCTCGAGCACACATATATATGTATATACAATACTTGGCCATTGGAGCTATCACGTCTATTAACAAAAAACTACCTTGACTGTACATTAGGTCTACAAAGCCTCTAGACAATACATAGAGTTTAACTAAGGTCGGGACACACCCTGCCAAATAACTAACTTCTATGCAATACCAAAAGTGATTGGATATGACACGAAAAGCCTTGAAGCAAACTGGAGCTCACCAAATGCAGCTGGGTATCCTGGGTCCTACTTGTGCGGTGTATGAGTTGAGGTACCTGTGCCTGCAGCATGAAATGCAGGTCCCCGTGGGGGACGTCAGTACGAAATATGTACTGAGTAAGTAAAGCTGTAGATAATCACATATGCTATAGGAGCTTAATAGAAATCAGAAACAAGTGAATAAATCGTAATAGGAGTGGACCACACTTACTAGAACTTGTGACAACCTGTACATTGTATTTATTCAATCACTTTACCTTCGTTCTTATGATCTTTGTAATCATTACTATACTGTACTGTGACCATTAGGCTACCTCCAGTACATATCAACTGGGATCGACCCATGATAGGCTTATGCCCCTGGGATACCACCCATAAACACATAATTAGGGATCGACCCATGATAGGCTTATGCCCTTGGGATACCACCCGATAAGGAGAACTTCCATCACTTAGTTCAATTAATCTTTGAGATTGTTATTTCGATCGCTCCATATTTTTGATACTTTGAAACAATGATACATCAATAAGAGACATATAAATAGACCATCAATGCAATAACAATGAAGTAAAAACTCATTGGCACATCAATAAAGTGTTTTGGAGTCATCAATGCCATAACAATGAAGTAGAAACTTATTTGTATATCAATGAAACGTTTTGGAGTCACTAATAGCACATGGATCTTGTTCAAGTAACCGGATACCTTCTGACACTCATTAGTGCAATAAATATGTAAGATTTGGAAAACAAGTAAGTATTGGAATGTCTTGACATCTTGTAGGGTGGAAACAAGTTCATTAGTAACATAGGACATCATACAAAATCATTATGGATCACATGTTACTGAATAACTTTGGAAACTTTCTTAATAGAAAAATTGTTCACTTTCATGCCAAAGATATGGTATAGAGTATGCTTTACATACCTGACTGTCAACCTTCAATACTAGTCCCAAATGGAGTTGTCGTCTTTTCGGATTACTTATTTACAATTAACATATATAGCAATCTAGTATTTGTGACCAAATATCACAATTCAATTATTTGAATTCACCAAAATATTGGTTAAGTAGTAAGCCTTAATTACACCATAAAGGGTGTCACTTTAACCCTCTTATACTCCAATTACATTCACATGCCATGCATATTCATACAACATCCTCCAATATCAAGTTTGGATTCATTTATCCTTCCATACAATCCATTAAACCAAATTTAGCCATAGACATAAATAATCACCAATTCAATATTATATCACCATATCCACCTTCCATAACTCAATTACCATGTCCAACTTCCATAATTTAATACAACCAAACCATGGAAAATAGTCGATAACTCTATTTTTATCACTTTTCAATAACAACCAATATATATAATCCTCTATCACACATATACATATGGAAGAGAACAAAGGCAAACAATATTAATACCTTAGAATACACCTCTTGATTATGAAATAATATTTTCACAAATAATAGGTGCCGTTCGAAGCTCTCGAGAGGACAAACGCAGTTATCGGATTACTTTGGAATTTCTACGGTTGAATCAAAAGTAATTTAAAGGTCAAATTTGGCTAGGGTTTGTTCTTTCTCAATGATTGATGATGAAAATGAGTTTTTGAACTCATATAAATGTATAAATACACATATTCCCGTCCATAATATAATAGGGAATGACCAAAATGCCTTTAAAATTTAAATAATGTCAAATCTGTCCTTTGGTGGACTGTTTTGGTAAGCTAAAGTAGATCGACCATAAATCTTTGCTCCGATATCGGATTTGGGTGAAATTGGTATCGTTGGAAATATAATTTAAAGGGATTTCATTTCATATAAAGTAGGCCACCCATTTAGTCCTGTACAAGCAGTTATGGTTGTTTGAAGTTGACCCTAAAAATCTGTTTTGAGAGGCTGAAGTAAAACGAGTATAACTTCTTACTCAAACGTTGGATTTTGATGAAACCAATTGTATTGGAAAGAAGACTCAAAGATATTTCTTTTCATAGGTCGCATCTCCCCCATTTCAATATATTAGGGGAGTTATGATCGTTCGAAATTGACCCAAAAAATTGGTTGGCCTCAGTAGTTTTTGTGCAGGAAATTTTCCTGCACATTTATTATTTCCAAATATTCCGGCCACCGTTTTATAGTTTCGAACATGCTCGATTATATCCACACCCTATCCATTTTTGGGAATCCTTATATCATTGGAAAGCTTATTCAATAACCTTCGTATAGAACCATCGACGGGAAAATTCTGGTATAAATAAAATAAAATAAAATAAATTCCATATAAATAAGACCAATACACATACTTGAATACCCCAATAAACGTACTTGAATACGTGGTGTTACATCCTTCCCCCCGTTAGGACATTCGTCCTCGAATGTTAGCGTAGTTATTCAACCAAAACAAGTTCAAGTCCATCATTAACATTCACATCATCACATAAATACTATGCACATATAAAAAAAAACTTACTTGTTAATGTTCTAACTCTATTTCTTGAACTTCATCTTCATCTTTTAACAAATGAGGGTACTTAGATTTCATTGCTTCCTCATCTTCCCATTTAATCTCTTCCCTTTGACGATTTCTCCAACTTACTTTTACCGATGCTATCTCTTTATTTCTCATCTTCTTAACTTGGCGATCTAGAATAGCAATAGGCACTTCCTCATAGGTAAGATCTTCCGCAACTTGCACATCCTCAGTAGATGTGATAAGTGATGGATCTCCGATACACTTTCGAAGCATTGACACATGAAATATAGGATGTGCTGATGAGAGCTCTTGGGGTGGCTCTAATTCATATGCAACTTGTCCAAACCTTCGAGTGATCTTATACGGGCCTATATAACATGGACTCAACTTCTCTTTCTTGCCAAATCTCATTACCCCTTTTATTGGTGATACCTTCAAAACTACCCAATCACCTATAAAAAACTCTATCCCTCTCCGTCTAATATCCACATATGACTTGTGTCGACTTTGGGCTATTTTCAGTCGTTGCTGAATTACTTTAACCTTCTCTATGGCTTGATAAACAAGATTCGGTCCAAACAAAAGAGTTTCACCCACTTCGAACCATCCTATTGGTGATATACACTTCCTTCCAATAAAGATTCATATGGTGCCATTTTGATACTTAAATGATAGCTATTATTGTAAGCAAACTCAATAAGAGGTAAACGATCATCCCAGTTGCCCTTAAAATCTATTACAAAAGCTCGTAGCATATCTTCAAGTGTTTGGATAGTACGTTCTGCTTGTCCATCTGTTTGAGGGTGAAAAGTTGTACTCAACTTCATTTGTTTTCCCAAACACCGCTAAAAAGACTTCCAAAAGTTTGTGGTAAATTGGGTTCCCCGATCTGATATAATAGAGATTGGCACTCCATGTAATCGGACTATCTCTTTAATGTACATCTTTGCATACTCTTCAACTGTGTAAGTGGTCCTAACTGGTAGGAAATGTGCGGATTTGGTAAGCCTATAAACAATCACCCATATAGAATCAAACTTCCGGGATGTAGCAGGCAAACCAATAACGAAATCCATGTTGATCATGTCCCACTTCCATCTTTGAAGATCAATGCATTACATATAACCTCCGGGGTTTTGGTGCTCAACTTTAACTCTTTGACAATTTGGACATTCAGCTACAAATTCTGCAATGCTCTTCTTCATTTCATTCCACCAATACATATCTTTAAAATCTTGATACATTTTGGTTGATCCTGGATGAATGGAATACCATGAAAAATGTGCCTCTGTCATAATCTTCTTTCTTAGCCCGTCTACATCCAGCACGCACAATTGGTTTTGGCACTGAAGTACTCTTCTCGCGTAAGCTCAAATGCCTTGGTCGCACCACTCTGAACATTCTCCTTAAGCTGTAATAAAATAGGATCTGTATATTGCTACTCTTTCACTTTAGCTACTAATGAAGATTCTGCAGCATTATGTACAATAACCTCTTTATTCGAAGTTTCAAGAAGGCGAACTCCCAAACTAGCTAACTGGTGAAGATCTTTAACCATCCCTTTCCATTCTATAGGAGCCATCATAGCCTTACAACTTAACGCATCAGCTACCATATTTGCTTTCCCTATATGGTAAAAGATATCAACATCGTAGTCCTTTAGTAGTTCAAGCCATCTCCGATATATCAACATGAACCCCATATAAGTAGTGGCGCCATATCTTTAAAGAAAACATAATTGCTGCCAGCTCAAGATCGTGTGTAGGATAATTTTTCTCATGTGACCGCAATTGTCTAGAAGCATATGCTATTACCTTACCATGCTGCATCAATACATATCCTAAACCAATTCTGGAAGCATCACAGTACACTGTATACCCTTCGGTGCCTTCTGGAAGTACCAACACGGGTGTAGAAATCAACTTGTTCTTTAAATCTTGAAAACTCTTCTCACAGGCATCATTCCATTGGAATTAGGATGCTTTATGGGTTAGCTTGGTTAAGGGTGATGAAATGGAAGAAAAGCCTTTAACAAACCTTCTATAATAATCGGCCAACCCGAGAAAACTATGAATCTCCGTAGGCGTTGTGGGCCTTTGCCATTTCTCTACAGCTTCTATCTTTTGAGCATCAACCTTTATCCCATCACTAGATACAATATGACCGAAAAATGACACCGACTTTAACCAAAACATACATTTAGAGAACTTTTCATAAAGCTTACAATCACGAAAAGTCTGCAATGCCTGTCGTAAGTGATTGGCATGGTCCTCTTCTAATCTAGAATAAACTAGAATATCATCTATAAAAACTATCACAAATACACCCAGGAATGGCTTAAACACCCTATTCATCAAATCCACAAAAGCTGCAGGTGTATTTGTTAGCCCAAATGACATAACTAGAAACTCATAATGACCATACCATGTTCGGAAAGCTGTCTTAGGTATATCCTTCTCTTTGACCCTCACTTGGTGGTAACCTGACCTCAAATCAAAATTAGAAAAGCACTTGGCGCCCTGTAACTGATCAAATAAATCATCAATTCTTGGGAGAGGATATTTATTCTTACTAGTCACCTTATTCAATTGCCGATAATCAATACACATCCTCAACGAGCTATCCTTTTTACGCACAAATAACACTGGTGCTCCCCGGGGGGACATACTAGGCCTTATGAATCCCTTCTCTAGCAAATCTTTCAATTGCTCTTTCAATTCTCATAATTCTGTTGGGGCTATTCTATACGGAGGAATGGAGATTGGTTGGGTACCTGTTATTACGTCAATACCAAACTCTACTTCTCGTTCAGGAGGCAAACTTGGAAGATCTTCAGGAAATACATCAAAAAATTTATTTACCACCGAAACAGCGTGAAGAGTTGGTGACTAAATGATATATATATCCCTTGGAAATCATTCTTCTCGCCTTAAAATAAGAAATAAATCTACCTCTTGGCGCGCTAATTTCACTTTTCCATTCAGACACTGATTTATTTGAAAAATAAAAATATACCTTTTTCGTGCAGCAATCAATTGTGGCATAAAAAGAAGCCAACCAGTCCATACCGATTATAACATTAAAATCTACCATTTCTTACTCCACAAGATCAGCCATCATATCACGACCACAAACAGTTACTATGCAGTTTCGATAAACCCTTCTAGCTATAATAGATTCGCCAACTAGTGTGGACACTTCAAATGGCTTAACTAACAGTTCGAGTATTCTTTTGAACTTTTCAGCAACCAATGGAGTAACATAAGATAATGTAGAACCGGGATCAATTAAGGCATATAAATTGAATGGAAAGATAGACAACGTACCCGTAACCACATCTGGGGAAGCCTCTAAATTCTGTCGATCCGCTAGAGCATACGTACAATTTTGAGCCCCGCTAGAACTCGTGGCTCCTCTATTACCTCTAACACGACCCATTGGTTATGCACCCCTTCCTGAATAAGGCATTGATGATGATGATGCAACAAATGACCCCATAGGTCATGCCATACCCCCTATTCCCCTTCATGGGCATTCTCCCATTATATGCCCCGACATACAGTACCAAAACCAAACATTGGTTCCCAGTCGACATGCGCCCAAATGATACCTACCATATTTATTGGATGGCTCTCGAGGAGGTCTCGATTGGCTCATATTCCCTTACCCTTGGTATCCCACTGTCCGCGAACTCTGACTCTCACTTCTATGCCCAAGTTGATTTCCTCTGGACCCTTGGAACTGTGGTTGGGCACTAGCTGCAGAATAAGAAGATAATGGCCTAGGTGGTCTAGCAGAAAACTGTTGTCTGAACCCTCCTTGGGATGCCACGAACTGCCCTGTAGATCTGGCCCTCTCGGAATATCCTCTTTCTGATTCATGTGTTCTTCTTCTGTACCACTGATCTTCCATTTTCTGTGCAAAAGCTTGGATCCTCGCTATGTCCATATCTTTGTTCAAAGCGGTAATAGTACAATCCCTAACCAGATATGGATCTAGCCTATCCATATATTGATGAACTCTGTCATCCATAGTAGCTACAATATTAGGATCATATCTCAATAAGGAATTAAATCAGAGACTGTAATCCCTCACGCTCATATTCCCCTGATGAAGATTTAAAAACTGATTTGCACTGGTTTGACGAATCTCGAATGTAAGATAATGATCAAGAAGTGCCTCTTTGAACTCTTTCCAAGTAGCTGGGGGTACATCAATACCCCTAGATCATTTCCACTCCTCGTACCAATATATAGCCTCTACTCTAAATCTATACGCCGCTAACTCCATTATCTCTCTACCCGTTATATGCATAGCATCTAAGGCCCTTTGAATTTGATCAATAAAGTCCTGTAGGTCCTCGTTAAGATTTGATCCAATGAAAGTGGGAGGATCCATCTTAAGAAAATTCTGTGTTCGAAGGCTAGCCGCCCTATCTATACCACTAGGACCCGTGGTAGGAATGGCTTGCCCTTGAGCTTGCCCAGCAACTATACGAGTCAAAAGTTGCACTGCATTTCTAAGATCATGATCAACAACATTAATAGGTGGCTCTGGGGATATAGTTCTCCTCCGCCTTACTTCTTCCGAGGTGGAAGAAGTTTCTGATGCATGCTCAGCTGGAGCCTCACTTTGATTAGCTGGTATAGTGGGTGACTTACTAGTCCCCTCTCCGGCAACCACATCTACTTGCTTACCGGTACTCTTGCTTTTAGTAACCGATATCATTACTATAATAAGAGAAACAAATGAATTCAGTTGTCAACTGTGAATTTATATACAATATAGGTTCTATCGCACGATCTAAGACATAAAGAAAAGAAACAATTCCTAAATGTCCATAGCCTCCTGTTTATAGATGCGGTGCTCGACATACCGATAAATAAGACTCTACGTAGACACGGCTTTGTAGACTCACTAGGACAAACTTCTCTGATACCACTTTTGTCATGCCTCAAATCATATTAGGGTGGACTGGCAACCGTAACCGAGGAGGCCCAGGAGAACTAGCTCATAACCTTATACTTCCCATGCATACCTCTATGACAACTCGAAATTCAGACAACATCATGTGGCATATAAAAAAAAATAATCACCTATATAAGCTCGAGCACACATATATATGTATATACAATACTTGGTCGTTGGAGCCATCACGTCTATTAACAAAACACCACCTTGACTGTACATTAGGTCTACAAAGCCTCTAGATAATACACAGAGTTTAACTAAGGTCGGGACACACCCCGCCATATAACTAACTTCTATACAATACCAAAAGTGACTGCATATGATACGGAAATCCCCAAAGCAAACTGGAGCTCACCAAAAGTAGCTGGGTATCCTAGCTCTTACTTGTGCGGTGTATGAGCTGAGGTACCTGTGCCTGGAGCATGAAATGTAGGTCCCGTGGGGGACATCAGTATGAAATATGTACTGAGTATGTAAAGCTATAAATAATCACATATGATATAGGAGCTTAATAAAAATCAGAAAAAAGTGAATAATTCGTAATAGGAGTGGACAAAACTTACTAGAACTTGTGACAACCTGTACATTGTATTTATTCAATCACTTTACCTTCGTTCTTATAATCTTTATAATCATTATTGTACTGTATAGTGACCAATAGGCAGCCTCCGGTACATATCAACTGGGATCGACCCATGATAGGCTTATGCCCCTGGGATACCACCCATAAACACATAACTAGGGATTGACCCATGATAGGCTTATGCCCTTGGGATACCACCCGATAAGAGAGAAATTCCATCACTTAGTTCAATTAATCTTTGAGATTGTTATTTCGATCGCCGCCGCATTTTTGATACTTTGAAACAATAATACATCAATAAGAGACATATAAATAGACCATCAATGCAATAACAATGAAGTAATAACTCATTGGTACATCAATAAAGTGTTTTGGAGTCATCAATGCCATAACAATGAAGTAGGAACTTATGGGTATATCAATGAAACCTTTTGGAATCATTAATAGCACATAAATCTTGTTTGAGTAACTGGATACCTGCTAACATTCATTAGTTCAATAAATATGTAAGATTTGGAAAACAAGTAAGTATTGGAATGTCTTGACATCTTGTAGGGTTGAAACGAGTTCATTAGTAACGTCAGACATCATACAAAATCATTATGGATCACATGTTACTGAATAACTTTGGAAACTTTCTTAATAGAACAATTGTTCACTTTCATGCCAAAGATATGGTATAGAGTATGCTTTACATACCTGACTGTCAACGTTCAATACTAGTCCCAAATGGACTTGTCATCTTTTCGGATTACTTATCTACAATGAACATATATAGCAATCTAGTATTAGCGACCAAATGTCACAATTCAATTATTTGAATTCACCAAACTAGTGGTTCAGTATTAAGCCTTAATTACACCATAAAGGGTTTCACTTTAACCCTCTTATACTCCAATTACATTCACATGCCATGCATATTCATACAACATCCTCCAATATCAAGTTTGGATTCATTTATCCTTCCAACCAATCCATTAAACCAAATTGAGCCATAGACATAAATAATCATCAATTCAATAGTATATCACCATATCCACCTTCCATAACTCAATTACCATATGCACCTTCCACAATTTAATACAACCAAACCATGGAAAATAGTCCATAACCCTATTTTCATCACTTTTCAATAACAACCAATATATATAATCCTCTATCACACATATACATATGGAAGAGAACAAAGTTAAACAATATTCATACCTTAGAATTCACCTCTTGATTATGCAATCCTATTTTCACAAATAATAGGTGCCGTTCAAAGCTTTCGAGATGACATACGCAGTTATCGGAATACTTTGGAATTTCTACGGTTGAATCAAAAGTTATTTAAAGGTCAAGTTTGGCAAGGGTTTGTTCTTTCTCAATGATTGATGATGAAATGAGTTTTTGAACTCATATACAAGTATAAATACATATATTCCCGTCCATAATATAATAGGGAATGACCAAAATGCCTTTAAAATTTAAATTATGTCAAATTTGTCCTTTGGTGGACTGTTTTGGTAACCTAAAGTAGATCGACCATAAATCTTTGCTACGATATCAAATTTGGGTGAAATTGGTATCGTTGGAAAGATAATTCAATGAGATTTCATTTCATATAAAGTAGGTGACCCATTTAGTCCTGTACAAGCAGTTATGATCGTTTGAAGTTGACCCAAAAAATCTATTTTGAGAGACTGAAGTAAAATGAGTATAACTCCTTACTCAAACGTTGGATTTGGATGAAACCAATTGTATTGGAAAGGAGACTCAAAGATATTTCTTTTCATAGGTCTCATCTCTCCCATTACATTATAGTAGGGGAGTTATGATCGTTCGAAATTGACCCAAAAAATTGGTTGGCCTCAGTAGTTTGTGTGCAGGAAATTTTCCTGCACATTTATTATTCCCAAATATCCCGACAACCGTTTTATAGTTTCGAACATGCTCGATTATATCCAAACCCTATCCATTTTTGGAAATCTTTATATCATTGGAAAGCTTATTCAATAACCTTCGTATGGAACCATCGACAAGAAAATTCCGGTATAAATAAAATAAAATAAAATTAATTCCAGATAAATAAGACCAATACACGTACTTGAATACGCCAATAAACGTACATGAATACGTGGTGTTACATCCTTCCCCCCTTTTGGACATTCGTCCTCGAATGTTAGCGTAGTTATTCAACTAAAACAAGTTCAAGTCCATCATTAACATTCACATCAACACATAAATACTATGCACATATAAAAAAAAACTTACTTATTAATGTTCTAACTCCGTTTCTAGAACTTCATCTTCATATTTGAACAAATGAGGGTACTTAGATTTCATTGCTTCCTCATCTTCCAATGTAATCTCTTTCCTTTGACGATTTCTCCAATTTACTTTTACCGATGCCATCTCTTTATTTCTCATCTTCTTAACTTGGCGATCTAGAATAGCAATAGGCACTTCTTCATAGGTAAGATCTTCCGCAACTTGCACATCCTCAGTAGAAGTGATAAGTGATGGATCTTCGATGCACTTTCAAAGCATTGACACATGAAATACCAGATGTACTGATGAGAGCTCTTGGGGTAGCTCTAATTCATATGCAACTTGTCCAAACCTTCGAGTGATCTTATACGGGCCTATATAACATGGACTCAACTTCTCTTTCTTGCCAAATCTCATTACCCCTTTTATTGGTGATACCTTCAAAACTACCCAATCACCTATAAAAACCTCTAGCCCTCTCCTTCTAATATCTGCATATGACTTGTGTCGACTTTGGGCTATTTTCAGTCATTGCTGAATTACCTTAACCTTCTCTATGGCTTGATAAACAAGATCCGGTCCGAACAAAAGAGTTTCACCCACTTCGAACCATCCTATTGGTGATCTACACTTCCTTCCAATAAAGATTCATATGGTGCCATTTTGATACTTAAATGATAGCTATTATTGTAGGCAAACTCAATAAGAGGTAAACGATCATCCCAGTTGCCCTTAAAATCTATTACAAAAGCTCGTAGCATATCTTCAAGTGTTTGGATAGTACGTTCTGCTTATCCATCTGTTTGAGGGTGAAAAGCTGTACTCAACTTCATTTGTGTTCCCAAACACCTCTGAAAAGACTTCAAAAAGTTTGCGGTAAATTGGGTTCCCCGATCTGATATAATAGAGATTGGCACTCCATGTAATCGGACTATCTTTTTAATGAACAGCTTCGCATACTCTTCACCTATGTAAGTGGTTCTAACTGGTAGGAAATGTATGGATTTGGTAATCCTATCAACACTCACCCATATAGAATAACACTTTCGGGATGTAGCAGGCAAACCAATAACGAAATCCATGTTGATCATGTCCCACTTCCATCTTGGAAGATCAATGCATTGCATATAACCGCGGGGTTTTTGGTGCTCAACTTTAACTCTTTGACAATTTGGACATTCAGCTACAAATTCTGCAATGCTCTTCTTCATGTCATTCCACAAATACATATCTTTCAAATCTTGATACATTTTGGTTGATCCTGGATGAATGGAATACCTTGTAAAATGTGCCTCTGTCATAATCTTCTTTCTTAGGCCGTCTACATCCGGCACACACAATCGGTTTTGGCACTGAAGTACTCTTCTCGCGTAAGCTCAAATGCCTTGGTCGCACCACTCTGAACATTCTCCTTAAGCTGTAGTAAAATAGGATTTGTATATTGCTTCTCTTTCACTTCACCTACTAATGAAGATTCCGCAGCATTATGTACAATAACCTCTTTATTCGAAGTTTCAAGAAGGCGAACTCCCAAACTAGCTAACGGGTGAAGATCTTTAACCATCCCTTTCCATTCTATAGGCGCCATCATAGCCTTACAACTTAACGCATCAGCTACCATATTTGCTTTCCCTGGATGGTACAAGATATCAACATCGTAGTCCTTTAATAGTTCAAGCTGTCTCCGCTGCCTTAAATTTAGATCCTTTTGATTAAAAATATATTGCAAGCTCTTATGGTCAGTATATATATCAACATGAACCCCATATAAGTAGTGGCACCATATCTTTAAAGAAAAAATAACTGCTGCCAAATCAAGATCGTGTGTAGGATAATTTTTCTCATGTGGCCGCAATTGTCTAGAAGCATATGCTATTACCTTACCATGCTGCATCAGTACATATCCTAAACCAATTCTGGAAGTATCACAATACACTGTATACCCTTCGGTGCCTTCTGGAAGTACCAACACGGGTGTAGAAATCAACTTGTTCTTTAAATCTTGAAAACTCTTCTCACAGGCATCATTCTATTGGAATTTGGATGCTTTATGGGTTAGCTTGGTTAAGGGTGCTGAAATGGAAGAAAAGCCTTTAACAAACCTTCAATAATAACTGGCCAACCCAAGAAAACTACGAATCTCTATAGGCGTTATGGGCCTTGGCCATTTCTCTACAACTTCTATCTTTTGAGCATCAGCCTTTATCCCTTCACTAGATACAATATGACTAAAAAATTCCATCGACTTTAACCAAAACTCACATTTAGAGAACTTTGCATAAAGCTTACAATCACAAAGAGTCTGCAATGTGTGTCGTAAGTGATTGGCATGGTCCTCTTCTGATCTAGAATAAACTAGAATATCATCTATAAAAACTATCACAAATACACCCAGGAATGGCTTAAACACCCTATTCATCAAATCCATAAAAGCTGTAGGTGCATTTGTTAGCCAAAATGACATAACTAGAAAATAATAATGACCATACCGTGTTCAAAAAGTTGTCTTAGGTATATCCTTCTTTTTGATCCTCACTTGGTGGTAACCTGACCTCAAATCAATCTTAGAAAAGCACTTGGCGCCCTGTAAATGATCAAATAAATCATTAATTCTTGGGAGAGGATATTTATTCTTACTAGTCACCTTATTCAATTGCCGATAATCAATACACATCCTCAGCGAGCTATTCTTTTTACAAACAAATAACACTTGTGCTCCCCAGGGGGACATACTAGGCCTTATGAATCCCTTCTCTAGCAAATATTTCAATTGCTCTTTCAATTCTCATAATTTTGCTGGGGCCATTCTATACAGAGTAATGGAGATTGGTTGGGTGCTTGTTATTACGTCAATACCAAACTCTACTTCTCATTCAGGAGGCAAACCTGGAAGATCATTAGGAAATACATCAGAAAATTTACCATCGAAACAGCATGAAGAGTTGGTGGCTCTCCTTCTATATCCCTTACTCTAACTAAATGATATATGTATCCCTTGGAAATTATTCTTCTCACCTTTAAATAAGAAATAAATCTACCTCTTGGCGCACTAATTTCACTTTTCCATTCAAGGACTGATTTATTTGGAAAATAGAAATAGACCTTTTTCGTGCAGCAATCAATTATGGCATAAGAAGACGCCAACCAGTACATACCCATTATAAGATCAAAATCTACCATTTCTAACTCCACAAGATCATCCATCATATCACGACCACAAACAGTTACTATGCAGTTTTGATAAACCCTTCTAGCTATAATAGATTCCCCAATCGGTATGGACACTTCAAATAGCTTAACTAACAGTTCAGGTATTCTTTCGAACTTTCCAGCAACCAATGGAGTAACATAAGATAATGTTGAACCAGGATCAATTAAGGCATATAAATCAAATGAAAAGATAGACAACGTACCCGTAACCACATCTGGGGAAGCCTCTAAATTTTGTCGATCCGCTAGAGCATATGTACGATTTTTAGCCCTACTAGAACTCGTGGCTCCTCTATCACCTCTAACACGACCCATTGGTTATGCACCCCTTCCTAAATAAGGCATTGATGATGATGATGCAACAAATGACCCCGTAGGTCATACCATACCCCCTATTCCCCTTGATGGGCATTCTCCCATCATATGCCCCGACATACCGCAGCAAAAGGAAACACTGGTTCCCAGTTGACATGCGCCCAAATGATACCTTCCATATTTATTGTATGGCTCTCGAGGAGGTCTCGATTTCCTCATATTCCCTTGCCTTTGGTATCCCACTGTCTGAGAACTCTGACTCTCACTTTTATGCCTAAATTGATTTCCTCTGGACCATTGGAACTGTGGTATGGCACTAGCTGCAGATTAAGAAGATAATAGCCTAGGTGGTCTAGCAGAAAACTGTGGTGTGAACCCTATTTGGGATGCCATGAACTGCCCTGTAGATCTGGCCCTCTTCGAATATCCTCTTCTGATTCCTGTGTTCTTCTCCTCTACCTCTGATCTTCCATTTTCTATGCAAAAGCTTGGATCCTCACTATGTCCATATCTTTGTTCAAAGCGGTAATAGTACAATCTCTAACCAGATATGGATCTAGCCTATCCACATATTGATAAACTCTGTCATCCATAGTAGCTACAACATTAGGATCATATCTCGACAAGGAATTAAATCGGAGACTGTACTCCCTCATGCTCATATTCCCCTGACGAAGATTTAAAAACTTATCTGCACGGGCCTGATGAATCTCGAATGGAAGATAATGATCAAGAAGTGCCTCTTTGAACTCTTTCCAAGTAGCTGGGAGTACATCAATACCCCTAGATCATTTCCAGTCCTCGTACCAATATATAGCCTCTCCTCTAAATCTATATGCCGCTAACTCCACTGTCTTTCAACCCATTATATGCATAACATCTAAGGCCCTTTGAATTTGATCAATAAAGTCCTATGGGTCCTCGTTAAGATCTGATCCAATAAAAGTAGGAGGATCCATCTTAAGAAAATTCTGTGTTCGAAGGCTAGCCACCCTATCTATACCACTAGGACCCGTGGTAGGAATGGAATGCCCTTGAGCTTGCCTAGCAACTATACGAGTCAAAAGTTGCACTGCATTTCTAAGATCTTGATCAACAATATTAATAGATGGCTCTTGGGATATAGTTCTCCTCCGCCTTATTTCTTTCGGAGTGGAAAAAGTTTCTGAAGCATGCTCAGCTAGAGCCTCACTTTGATTAGCTGGTATAGTTGGTGACTTACGAGTCCCCTCTCCGGCAGCCACATCTACTTGCTTACCGGTATTCTTGCTTCTGGTAACCGACATCATTATTATAATAAGAGAAACAAATGAATTCAGTTGTCAACTATGAAATCATATACAATATAGGCTCTATCGCACGATCTAAGACATAAAGAAAAGAAACAATTCCTAAATGTCCATAGCCTCCTGTTTATAGATGCGGTGCACGACACACCGATAAACAAGACTCTACGTAGACACGGCTTTGTAGACTCACTAGGACGAACTTCTCTGAGACCACTTTTGTCTTACCTCAAATCCTATTGGGGTGGACTGGCACCTGTAACCAAGGAGGCCCGGGAGAACTAGCTCATAACCTTATATTTCTCATGCATACCTCTATGACAACCCGAAATTCAGACAGCATCATGTCGCATATAAAAGAAAATAATCACCTGTATAAGCTCGAGCACACATATATATGTATATACAATACTTGGCCGTTGGACCCATCACGTCTATTAACAGAAAACCACCTTGACTGTACATTAGGTCTCCAAAGCCTCTAGACAATACGTAGAGTTTAACCAAGGTCGGGACACACCCCACCATATAAGTAACTTCTATACAGTACCAAAAGTGATTGGATATGACACGAAAAGCCCTGAAGAAAACTGGAGCTCACCAAAAGTAGCTGGGTATCCTGGCTCTTACTTGTGCGGTGTGTGAGCTGAGGTACCTGTGCCTGCAGCATGAAATATAGGTCCCCATGGGGGACGTTAGTATGAAATATGTACTGAGTATGTAATGTTATAGATAATAATATATGATATGGGAGATTAATAGAAATCAGAAACAAGTGAATAAATCGTAATTGGAGTGGACCAAACTTACTAGAACTTGTGACAACCTGTACATTGTATTTATTCAATCACTTTACCTTCGTTCTTATGATCTTTATAATCATTACTGTACTGTACAGTGACCATTAGGTAGCCTCCAGTACATATCAACTGGGATCGACCCATGATAGGCTTATGCCCCTGGGATACCACCCGATAAGAGAGAACTTCCATCACTTAGTTCAATTAATCTTTGAGATTGTTATTTCGATCGCCACTGCATTTTTGATACTTTGAAACAATAATACATCAATAAGAGACATATAAATAGACCATCAATGCAATAACAATGAAGTAAGAACTCATTGGCACATCAATAAAGTGTTTTGGAGTCATCAATGCCATAAAAATGAAGTAGGAACTTATGGGTATATCAATGAAACCTTTTGGAGTCATTAATAGCACATAAATCTTGTTCGAGTAATCGGATACCTTCTAACATTCATTAGTGCAATAAATATGTAAGATTTGGAAAACAAGTAAGTATTGGAATGTCTTGACATCTTGTAGGGTGCAAACAAGTTCATTAGTAACGTAGGACATCATACAAAATCATTATGGATCACATGTTACAGAATAACTTTGGAAACTTTCTTAATAGAACAATTGTTCACTTTCATGCCAAAGATATGGTATAGAGTATGCTTTACATACCTAACTGTCAACCTTCAATACTAGTCCCAAATGGACTTGTCGTCTTTTCGGATTACTTATCTACAATGAACATATATAGCAATCTAGTATTAGCGACCAAATGTCACAATTCAATTATTTGAATGCACCAAACTAGTGGTTAAGTACTAAGCCTTAATTACACCATAAAGGGTTTCACTTTAACCCTCTTATACTCCAATTACATTCACATGCCATGCATATTTATACAACATCCTCCAATATCAAGTTTGGATTCATTTATCTTTCCAACCAATCCATTAAACCAAATTGAGCCATAGACATAAATAATCATCAATTCAATAGTACATCACCATATACACCTTCCATAACTCAATTACCATATCCATCTTCCACAATTTAATACAACCAAACCATGGAAAATAGTCCATAACCCAATTTTCATCACTTTTCAATAACAACCAATATATATAATCCTCAATCACATATATACATATGGAAGAGAACAAAGGCAAACAATATTCATACCTTAGAATTCACCTCTTGATTATGCGATCCTATTTTCACAAATAATAGGTGCTGTTTGAAGCTCTCGAGATGACAAACACAGTTATCGGATAAGTTTAGAATTTTTACGGTTCAATCAAAAGTAATTTAAAGTTCAAATTTGGCTAGGGTTTGTGCTTTCTCAATGATTGATGATGAAAATTAGTTTTTGAACACATATACATGTATAAATACACATATTCCCGTCCATGATATAATAGGGAATGACCAAAATGCATTTAAAATTTAAAGAATGTCAAATCTGTCCTTTGGTGGACTGTTTTGGTAAGCTAAAGTAGATAGACCATAAATCTTTGCTTCGATATCGGATTTGGGTGAAATTGGTATCGTTGGAAAGATATTTCAATGAGATTTCATTTCATATAAAGTAGGCCACCCATTTAGTCCTGTACAAGCAGTTATGGTCGTTTGAAGTTGACCCTAAAAATCTGTTTTGAGAGGCTGAAGTAAAACGAGTATAACTCCTTACTCAAACGTTGGATTTGGATGAAACCGATTGTATTGAAAAGAAGACTCAAAGATATTTCTTTTCATAGGTTGCATCTCTCCCATTTCATTATATTAGGGGAGTTATGATCATTCGAAATGGATCCAAAAAATTGGTTGGCCTCAATAGTTTGTGTGCAGGAAATTTTCCTGCACATTCATTATTCCCATATATCCCGGACACCGTTTTATAGTTTCGAACATGCTCGATTATATCCAAACCTTATCCATTTTTGGAAATCTTTATCTCGTTGGAAATCTTATTCAATAACCTTCATATGGAACCATCGACGGGAAAATTCCGGTATAAATAAAATAAAATAAAATTAATTCCATATAAATAAGACCAATACACGTACTTGAATACGCCAATAAACGTACTTGAATACGTGGTGTTACATCATTCCCCCCTTTAGGACATTTGTGCTCGAATGTTAGCGTAGTTATTCAACCAAAACAAGTTCAAGTCCATCATTAACATTCACATCATCACATAAATACTATGCACATATAAAAAAAAACTTACTTGTTAATGTTCTAACTCCGTTTCTTGAACTTCATCTTCACCTTTGAACAAATGAGGGTACTTAGATTTCATTGCTTCCTCATCTTCCCATGTAATCTCTTCCCTTTGACGATTTCTCCAACTTACTTTTACCGATGCTATCTCTTTATTTCTCATCTTCTTAACTTGGCGATCTAGAATAGCAATAGGCACTTCCTCATAGGTAAGATCTTCCGCAACTTGCACATCCTCAGTAGAAGTGATAAGTGATGGATCTCCGATGCACTTTCGAAGCATTGACACATGAAATACCAGATGTACTGATGAGAGCTCTTGGGGTAGCTCTAATTCATATGCAACTTGTCCAAACCTTCGAGTGATCTTATACGAGCCTATATAACATGGACTCAACTTCCCTTTCTTGCTAAATCTCATTACCCCTTCTATTGGTGATACCTTCAAAACTACCCAATCACCTATAGAAAACTCTAGTCCCCTCCTTCTAATATCCGCATATGACTTGTGTCGACTTTGGGCTATTTTAAGTCATTGCTGAATTAGTTTAACCTTCTCTATGGCTTGATAAACAAGATCCGGTCCGAACAAAAGAGTTTCACCCACTTCGAACCATCCTATTGGTGATCTACACTTCCTTCCAATAAAGCTTCATATGGTGCCATTTTGATACTTAAATGATAGCTATTATTGTAGGCAAACTCAATAAGAGGTAAACGATCATCCCAATTGCCCTTAAAATCTATTACACAAGCTCGAAGCATATCTTCAAGTGTTTGGATAGTACATTCTGCTTGTCCATCTGTTTGAGGGTGAAAAGCTATACTCAACTTCATTTGTGTTCCCAAACACCTTTGAAATGACTTCCAAAAGTTTGCGGTAAATTGGGTTCCCCGATCTGATATAATAGAGATTGGCACTCCATGTAATCGGACTATCTATTTAATGTACAGCTTCGCATACTCTTCAATTATGTAAGTGGTCCTAACTGGTAGGAAATCTGCGGATTTGGTAAGCCTATCAATAATCACCCATATAGAATCAAACTTACGGGATGTAGCAGGCAAACCAATAACGAAATCCATGTTGATCATGTCCCACTTCCAGCTTGGAAGATCAATGCATTGCATATAACCTTCGGGTTTTTGGTGCTCAACTTCAACTCTTTGACAATTTGGACATTCAGCTACAAATTCTGCAATGCTCTTCTTCATGTCATTCCACCAATACATATCTTTAAAATCTTGATACATTTTGGTTGATCCTGGATGAATGGAATACCTTGAAAAATGTGCCTCTGTCATAATCTTCTTTCTTAGCTCGTCTGTCACAATCTTCTTTCTTAGCTCGTCTACATCCGGCACACACAATCGGTTTTGGCACTGAAGTACTCTTCTCGCGTAAGATCAAATGCCTTGGTCGCACCACTCTGAACATTCTCCTTAAGCTGTAATAAAATAGGATCTGCATATTGCTTCTCTTTCACTTCAGCTACTAATGAAGATTCCGCAGCATTATGTACGATAAGCTCTTTATTCAAAGTTTCAAGATGGCGAACTCCCAAACTATCTAACTGGTGAAGATCTTTAACCATCCCTTTCCATTCTATTGGTGCCATCATAGCCTTACAACTTAACGCATCAGCTACCATATTTGCTATCCCTAGATGGTACAAGATATCAACATCGTAGTCCTTTAATAGTTCAAGCCATCTCCGCTGCCTTAAATTTAGATCCTTCTGATTATAAATATATTGCAAGCTCTAATGGTCAGTATATATATCAACATGAACCCTATATAAGTAGTGGCGCCATATCTTTAATGAAAAAATAACTGCTGCCAGCTCAAGATCATGTGTAGGATAATTTTTCTCATGTGGCCACAATTATCTAGAAGCATATGCTATTACCTTACCATGCTACATCAATACATATCCTAAACCAATTCTGGAAGCATCACAATACATTGTATACCCTTCGGTGCCTTCTAGAAGTACCAACACGGGTGTAGAAATCAACTTGTTCTTTAAATCTTGAAAACTCTTCTCACAGGCATCATTCCA
>NC_061120.1:96579227-96581710 GCF_002878395.1 Capsicum annuum | reverse complement strand
TGTGGTCTGAACCCTCCTTGGGATGCCACGAACTGCCTTGTAGATCTGGCCCTCTCGGAATATCCACTTTCTGATTCCTGTATTCTTCTCCTCTGCCTCTGATCTTCCATTTTCTGTGCAAATGCTTGGATCCTCGCTATGTCCATATCTTTGTTCAAAGCAGTAATAGTACAATCTCTAACAAGATATGGATCTATCCTATCCATATATTGATGAACTCTGTCATCCATAGTAGCTACAACATTAGGATCATATCTCGACAAGGAATAAAATTGGAGACTGTACTCCCTCACGCTCACATTCCCCTGATGAAGATTTAAAAACTGATCTGCACGGGCCTTACGAATCTCAAATGGAAGATAATGATCAAGAAGTGCCTCTTTGAACTCTTTCTAAGTAGCTGGGGGTTCATCAATACCCCTAGCTCATTTCCAGTCCTCGTACCAATATATAGCCTCTCCTCTAAATCTATACACTGCTAACTCCACTTTTTCTCTACCCGTTATATGCATAACATCTAAGGCCCTTTGAATTTGATCAATAAAGTCCTGTGGGTCTTCGTTAAGATCTGATCCAATAAAAGTGGGAGAATCCATCTTAAGAAAATCCTTTGTTCGAAGGCTAGCTGCCCTATCTATACCACTAGGACCTGTGGTAGGAATGGCTTGCCCAACAACTATACGAGTCAAAAGTTGTACTACATTTCTAAGATCTTGATCATCAACGTTAATAAGTGGCTCTGGGGATATAGTTCTCCTCCACCTTATTTCTTCCGGAGTGGAAGAAGTTTCTGATGCATGCTCAACTGGAGCCTCACTTTGATTAGCTGGTATAGTGGGTGACTTATTAGTCCCCTCTCCGGAAGCCACATCTACTTGCTTACCGGTATTCTTGCTTCTGGTAACCGGCATCATTATTATAATAAGAGAAACAAATGAATTCAGTTGTCAACTATGAATTCATATACAATATAGGCTCTATCGCACGACCTAAGACATAAAGAAAAGAAACAATTCCTAACTGTCGATAGCCTCCTATTTATAGATGCGGTGCACGACACACCGATAAACAAGACTCTACGTAGACATGGCTTTGTAGACTCACTAGGACAAACTTCTCTGATACCACTTTTGTCACACCTCAAATCCTATTGGGGTGGACTGGCACCCGTAACCGAGGAGGCCCGGGAGAACTAGCTCATAACCTTATACTTCCCATGCATACCTCTATGACAACCCAAAATTCAGACAGCATCATGTCGCATATAAATTGAAATAATCACCTGTATAAGCTCAAGCACACATACATATGTATATACAATACTTGGCTGTTGGAGCCATCACGTCTACTAACAAAACACCACCTTGATTGTACATTAGGTCTACAAAGCCTCTACACAATACACAGAGTTTAACTAAGGTCGGGACACACCCTGCCATATAAATAACTTCTATACAATACCAAAAGTGACTGGATATGGCACGAAAAGCCCCGAAGCAAACTGGAGCTCACCACAAGTAGCTGGGTATCCTGGCTCTTACTAGTGCGGTGTATGAGCTGAGGTACCTGTGCCTGCAGCATGAGATGTAGGTCCCTGTGGGGGACGTCAGTATGAAATATGTACTGAGTATGTAAAGCTATAGATAATCACATATGATATAGGATCTTAATAGAAATCAGAAACAAGTGAATAAATCGTAATAGGAGTGGACCAAACTTACTAAAACTTGTGACAACCTGTACATTGTATTTATTCAATCACTTTACATTCGTTCTTATAATCTTTATAATCATTACTGTACTGTACAATGACCATTAGGAAGCCTCCAGTATATATCAACTGGGATTGACCCATGATAGGATTATGCCCCTGGGATACTACCCATAAACACATAACTACGGATCGACCCATGATAGGCTTATACCCCTGGGATACCACCCGATAAGAGAGAACTTCCATCACTTAGTTCAATTAATCTTTGAGATTGTTATTTCGATCGCCACCGCATTTTTGATACTTTGAAACAATAATACATCAATAAGAGACATATAAATAGACCATCAATGCAATAACAATGAAGTAAGAACTCATTGGCACATCAATAAAGTGTTTTGAAGTCATCAATGCCATAACAATGAAGTAGGAACTTATGCGTATATCAATAAAACCTTTTGGAGTCATTAATAGCACATAAATCTTGTTCGAGTAACCGGATACCTTATGACATTCATTAGTGCAATAAATATGTAAGATTTGGAAAACAAGTAAGTATTGGAATGTCTTGACATCTTGTAGGGTGGAAACAAGTTCATTAGTAACGTAGGACATCATCCAAAATCATTATGGATCACATGTTACTGAATAACTTTGGAAACTTTCTTAATAGAACAATTGTTCACTTTCATGCCAAAGATATGGTATAGAGTATGCTTTACATACCTGACTGTCAACCTTCAATACTAGTCCATTTGGGACTAGTATT
>NC_061120.1:96377152-96579127 GCF_002878395.1 Capsicum annuum | reverse complement strand
ACATTCATTAGTGCAATAAATATGTAAGATTTGGAAAACAAGTAAGTATTGGAATGTCTTGACATCTTGTAGGGTGGAAACAAGTTCATTAGTAACGTAGGACATCATCCAAAATCATTATGGATCACATGTTACTGAATAACTTTGGAAACTTTCTTAATAGAACAATTGTTCACTTTCATGCCAAAGATATGGTATAGAGTATGCTTTACATACCTGACTGTCAACCTTCAATACTAGTCCCAAATGGACTTGTCGTCTTTTCAGATTACTTATCTACAATGAACATATATAGCAATCTAGTATTAGCGACCAAATGTCACAATTCAATTATTTGAATTCACCAAACTAGTGGTTTAGTAGTAAGCCTTAATTACACCATAAAGGGTTTAACTTTAACCCTCTTATACTCCAATTACATTCACATGCCATGCATATTCATAGAACATCTTCCAATATCAAGTTTGGACTCATTTATCTTTCCAACCAATCCATTAAACCAAATTGAGTCATAGACATAAATAATCATCAATTCAATAGTATATCACCATATCCACCTTCCTTAACTCAATTACCATATCCACCTTCCACAATTTAATACAACCAAACCATGGAAAATAGTCCATAACCCTATTTTCATCACTTTTCAATAACAACCAATACATATAATCCTCTATCACACATATACATATGGAAGAGAACAAAGGCAAACAATATTCATACCTTAGAATTCACCTCTTTATTATGCAATCCTATTTTCACAAATAATAGGTGCCGTTTGAAGCTCTCGAGATGACAAACACAGTTATCGGATTACGTTGGAATTTCTACGGTTGAATCAAAAGTGATTTAAAGGTCAAATTTGGATAGGGTTTGTTCTTTCTCAATGATTGATGATGAAAATTAGTTTTTGAACTCATATACATGTATAAATACACATATTCCCGTCCATAATATAATAGGGAATGACCAAAATTCCTTTAAAATTTAAATAATGTCAAATCTGTCCTTTGGTGGACTGTTTTGGTAAGCTACAGTAGATCAACCATAACTCTTTGCTCCGATATCGGATTTGGGTGAAATTGGTATCGTTGGAAATATAATTTAAAGGGATTTCATTTCATATAAAGTAGGCCACCCAGTTCGTCCTGTACAAGGAGTTATAGTCGTTTGAAGTTGACCCTAAAAATTTATTTTGAGAGGTTGAAGTAAAACGAGTATAACTCCTTAATCAGACGTTGGATTTGGATGAAACCAATTGCATTGGAAAGAAGACTCAATTATATTTCTTTTCATAGGTCGCAGATCTCCCAGTTCATTATATTAAGGGAGTTATGATCGTCCAAAGTTGGCCCAAAAAATAGGCTGGCCTCAGTAGTTTGTGTGCAGGAAATTTTCCTGCACATTTACTATTCCTAAATATCCCGGCCACCGTTTTATAGTTTCGAACGTGCTCGATTATATTCGAAACTTATTCGGTTTTGGAAATCTTCATATAATTGGAATTCTTATTCAATAACCTTCGTATGGAACCATGGACGAGCAAATTTTGGTATAAATAAAATAAAATAAAATTAATTCCATATAAATAAGACCAATACACGTACTTGAATACGCCAATACACTTACTTGAATACGGGGCTTTACATCTCCCCTAAGACATAGAGCTTGGCACTCTATCTCTCCTATCATCCCTGGACTTAGGAGCTGGAGCAATGGCTAAAGAAGGAGCTTGAACTGATGACTTAGGATGAAATTGAGAACAATTTCCTCCTTCTGACTTAGGCTGAGCAAAGTTTCAATTAAGTGTCCTTGCTCTCTTATTCTGTTTCTTCCACATCTTAATCTTTTGCTCTTCTATCTGCTGACATGACTCATAAGTCTTTCTATGTTCATATCACTACTCAACATCGCAGACCTGCACTCTTGGACCACACTATCGTTCACCCCAGAAACAAACATACTCATCTTGGCCTTGCTATCTTCAACCAGATGAGGAGCATATCTGGATAATTGAGTAAAATTAAGAGAATACTCTTTCACCATAATGTTGCCCTACCTGAGATTGATAAATTCTAACACCTTAGCTTTTCTCAGCTTTAGGGGGAAGAATCTCTCTAAGAATGCGGTGTTAAACTCCTCCAATTCAATGGATCCTGCATCAACTGACCTCTCTGACTTCCACTGCTTGAGCCAAGTGTGAGAAACATCCTGCAATTGACATGCAACTAGCTCAGCACTCTTAATAGCTGAAACCCCCATAATATTTGTAACCTTATTAACCAAGTCAAGGAATTCCCGAGGATCCTCTTCTGACTTAGGCCCAGGAAAGGATGGAGGATTCATTCAGGTGAAGTCCCAAATCCTGGCTGCAACTGAATTAGCCACTGGGTTTCCAGGAATGAAGCTAGCCGTTTATTCTGAGGAAAAACTAATTGAGTAAGAATAATAAATGCATCTCTGAACTCACCAAAGGATCTTTAGGCTGAGGGGCTGACTGATTCCCAGTTCTCTTCTTGGGAGGCATGTTCTGTAAATAGAAGAGAAAGGGATTAGACTAAGAGATTAACTTAATATTATGCTCACTGGCACGACATGAATACTGAAAAATAAAAAAATATTCCTAAGCATCCTATAGTCTCCTACACATAAGTGTGGTGCGCAACATACCCATGTACAAAACTCTACTAGATGCAGCTTTAAGACTTCCTAGGACACTGTTGAACCTTAGGCTCTAATACCAAATTTGTAACACCCCAAATTTGGTACTCGGAATGCTACACGATTCTCATGACCCCGAAGGACCACAAGATAACTAATGACTGATATTTGTACCTGAATACTATATAACATCATATAAAATACAAAAATAATAGACTGAGACATGCCATAAGGTTCAAACTGGATAAAACATAATATCTGAGAGTAAGGTATATCAATACCAAAACAAGAACTGAAATAAACTATCTTAACATACTATAGTCTAAAAAGTCTCTAACTGACTGAACTGTTTGAATAAGGAGTGGATGGGACGTGTCCCAAACTAACTCCATCGATTGAAACCTAAACTGAAATAATAAAATAAATAGTATTATCATCCTCGAATGATGATGACTCACTGCTAAATTTGGGTGCTGAAATTTGGAGTGCTACTGATGCACTGGAACTCATGCTTCTAGACCTATTGTATAAAACACCATTGCACAAATACGTCAGTACTGTTGAACGTTCTAGTATGCGTGTGAGGTAGGCTGAATGCAGAGGGTTCAAATGCATAAACAGTGCTAACTGACTATAGAACATGAACATGAGAATACATGCATCAAATAAATGGTTGTAACTGAATTCGTGATGATACTGACTACTAAGTATGACTATTGATAACATGAGTTACTGATAACTGATACTGAGCGACCGTATCTGACAGTGAAAGTTTTGATGGAACTAGTTGAGTTTTGTACTATTCTGAGTTGACTGTATCTAACAGTCCTAAATTTTGTAGAACTATCTGAGTTTTATCACTGTAACACCCCGGAAAATGGGTCCCGGAGTGTCACACGGTGCTTGAGGCTACGAGTAGCCCGAAGCTAACCCTTTGAGCCATTTTCATTTAGTTCAACATAAATCAACGGGGTTTCCATAAATAAACCTCAAATATCAACAGAGTAATCATCATCCAAGAATAAAAGAATTTCAGAAAGATAACAAAATATGACTTATAAGTCAACTCCCAACATCTATACTAGTCTGACTAGCCTCTAAGAAAATTAATAAAACTAGAGAGTCATTGAGACATGCCCCAACTGAGTCATACTCAATTATCAAATGTAAACAATTCCATGAAACCAACATTAGACATCACATCCTCAGAACATGAGGACTCACCACAACAGAGGATGTACAATAGCGTGCCCGAAGAATCACTATCGAACCTGGAACTGAGCACCTGAACCTACATTCTGAGAAAATGTAGCCCATATCCGAAGATGTGGGTTAGTACCATGGAAAGGAACTGAGTATATGGGGGTGTATGCAGTTGTATAAACATCATCATCATAAATAGTTATAAGAAATAAGCAGGATGTATGAAAGACTCATATAGCCCGAAGAAAATTATCATAATCATGAGAGGATGAAATAAGTACAATAACAAATGTGAGTCATCATATAATTTGTCAATCACTTTCAGTTCATCAAGAATATCAATTCTTATACTGTAAATATCATTTAAATCTTTTGAAAGAATAACTTTCACAATTCCACTTTCAAATCACTTCACCATTCACCATAGACGCTAGGAAACACACACATACTGGGAGATCCTATAACCGACATATACCATGTGAGCTACATGGAGTCCAACGTACAACCCACTTTGCAGAAAGCCCTCCTATCCTTTCCATCGGAGTAGTACTGTCAATATCAAATCCACACAAACTAGTGATCACTATATAAATTAGCCTCAGGCTCACTCCTATGGGGGTACGTAATACTAGGAAAGTAAGGTCGCTTTATACCTCCCACTGGGTGATAAAGATTTCTCCAGGACTTAGCTCAGAACAATTCAAAAACAATCCACAACAAAACAATTTCAATAATATATATAAATATACATCGAGAGCCATCACGCTTCCCATCTATCAAAATCAACCACGTTGTGGATTTCTTTTACACTCGAGTTCAAAACAACTCCATTAAGACCAAAAGGTCAAATCATTCAAAATATCTCAAATATTCAACATCAACATGCTTATAACACACACTTTCTCATTAAAAAAAATACAATTTCCAATGGGGATTCATGACCCAAATATCAAAATCATGATAAATATCGTCCAAGATTCATGCTTTATATCTCCACACATGTAAATTTTTCTTTCAAAATCATAAACATCAAGATTTCATAATAATTATCATAAGATATGGGTTCATACTTCAAATTCATAAAAATCAAATAAAAATTATGTCTTTGTAAAGAAAATTACTTCTGGGCACAAGAATGAAAGAGAGTTCTTGTTGAAAAACCCTACATACCTTGAATGATGAACTTTAGATCAATACTCATTTTTGAGATGTTAATTGTGCCTTTGAATGATAGTTCTTGGAGTTCTTGAACTAGGAACTTGGAATCTTAAATAAATTTGCCGAATTAATGGTGAACTTTGGAGGTTCTTGAAGTTGGATGTAGGAGCTTAGGGTTCTCTTTTTGAGGGTGTTTGATGAAATATAACATATAATGCTTCTAATAGGCTTTAATATAGGGTTTGGACGGATTTTCGGTTGGGGGGATGATAAAAATGCCCCTAAAAATAAAAAAATTTCTCTAATCTGTCCTTTGGTGGACTATTTTGATAGTCTAAAGTAGATCGACCATAACATTTTACTCAGATATTCAAATTGGATGAAATCAATTTCATTAGAAAGAGGACTCGCAGAGCTTTCCGTTGATATATAGTAGATCACCCAAATCATTATGTACAAGGAGTTATGATCATTTAAAGTTGGATAAAAAATACGCCAGGCCTCAGTACTTTTTCCTACACGTTTTACTGTTTACTACTATTCACGGTTCGATCGAAATGTTCATAACTCGTCGCTTGGGTGTTCGTTTTGGATGATCCACATATCGTTGGAAAGCTTATTCGATACTCTACATAATGGTCGGTCATAATCTAAGACATTTCTCAAAAAAAATTTACAATTCATTCTAGAAGATAGAACCCAACATGTTTACGCACAAAATTTCAATGAAAACTTTCCCAGGGTATTACATCATCCCCCCCGTGGAAACATTCATCCTCGAATGACATTAGATATGCCAAGATTAGATAGGGAATAGAGCATACAGCTGAAACCATTCGTTAGACTCATCCCCACATCGTTTCTCACTCCGAATGCAACATAGAATGCATAAATTCAAGAAGCAACAGCTAAACACATAATAAATGACAGCTGAACTGCTGCAACTTTTATCAAAAGTGCATGATTTAGGAAAGAAAGGTACCTTCGGCTTGATCGGAGTTCGCGGAAAATAGGTGTGGGTACTTGGATCGTATATCCACCTCAGTTTCCCAAGTTACACCCTCGACAGATTGGTTTCGCCACAACACCTTGACCAAGGGAACTTTTTTGTTCCATAGTCTTCGCACACTGAAATCAAGAATCTCAACAGGAATCTCATCAAAAGAAAGATTTTCTTAAGTGTAAGCACTCACAAAGGCCACTACCACAGCATTACTAATATGCTTTCTAAGCATGGAGACATGGAATATTGGATGAATAAAGGACAACTCGGAAGGCAACTCGACTTCATAATCTACCTTACCAACACGGCTAAGAATTTTGTAAGGACCAACATAACGGGGACTAAGCTTCCCCTTCTTTCCGAATCTCTTCACCCCCTTATGGGTGAAATTTTTAGATACACTAGGTCACCAACTTCAAACTCAAGGTCTCTCCTTCTAACATCCGCATATGACTTTTTAAGGCTCTGCACAGTTTTCAACCTTTCCCTAATCAACTTAACTTTTTCCATAGCCTCAAATACCGAATCAGGACCACTCACAGCCGCTTCACCCACCTCAAACCAACCTATGGGTGATCTACACTTTATCCCATATAGGGCTTCAAACGGAGCCATGCCAATACTAGAGTGGAAACTGTTATTGTAAGCAAACTCTATCAACGGTAAGTGATCTTCCCAACTTCCCTTAAAGTCAAGTGTACAAGCTCCCAACATATCCTCTAAGGTCAGGATGGTTCGCTCAGCCTGACCATCGGTCTGCGGATAAAAAGCAGAACTCAAAAGCACTTGGGTACCAAGACCCTTCTGAAAAGCTTTCCAAAATTGCAAAGTGAACTGAGTACCCCGATCTAAAATGATAGATAATAAAACTATGAAGTATGAACAGGCAAGAAATGAGCAAACTTAGTCAACCTATCAACCACAACCCAAATGTAATCACGATGGCGTTGGGAAGGAGGTAAACCAATCACGAAGTCCAGATTTATCTATCCCCACTTCCAAGTGGGAATACTAAACTCTTGCATCATACCACCAGGTCTTTGGTGTTCAATCTTAACCTGTTAGTATGTTGCACACTTAGCTACAAACGCTGCTATATATTTCTTCAAGCCACACCACCAATAGATTTCCCGCAAGTCTCGGTACATCATGGTGGCACCAGGATGAATAGAATATCGCGCTCTGTGCGCTTCAGCCATAATCCTCTATCTCAGATCATCAACATTCGGGACACACAATCTACCCTACAATCTCAACATACCATCTCCTCCTTGGGAGAAAACCTCTACTTTTTGGTCCTTGACTGACTCCTTCAGTCTGACCAAACTAGTATCTAAGTATTGTTTTTCCTTTACTTTTGAAACCAAGGAGGATTCAAAACTGCTCTGAACCTCTATACTACCTTCAGTTAGTCAACCAACCTAACCCCTAATCTAGCCAAATGATGTACATCACAAGCCAACTCTTTCTTACCTTCTACCACATGCGAAACACTACCCATGGACACTCTACTTAGGGTATCTGAAACAACATTGGCCTTGCCCAGATGGTACAACACACTCATATCATAGTCCTTTAATAGTTCTAACCATCGTCTCTTCCTAAGATTCAATTCTCTCTAGGTAAACACATACTGCAGACTCTTATGATCAGTGAAAACATCAACATGGACACCATACAAATAGTGTCTCCTGATTTTCAAAGCAAACACAACAACAGCCAACTCAAGTTCATTGGTGGGGTAATTTTTCTCATGGGGTTTCAACTATCTAGAAGCATAAGCTATCACCTTACCCTTCTACTTCAATACGCAACCTAACCCAACTCTCGAAGCATCATAGTACACCATAAAACCATCAACACCATCAGGCAAAGTCAAAACAGGGGCTGAAGTGAGTCGAGTCATCAACTCCTGAAAGCTCTTCTCACAAGATTCGGACCATAAGAACTTTACTTTTTTTTGGGTCAATCGAGTCATAGGAGATGATATAGAGGATAAACCCTCAACAAAATGGCGGTAATAGCCAGCTAAACCTAAGAAACTTCGGATATCAGTCGAAGAAATAGGTCTAGGCTAATTTCTAACATCTTTGGTCCTTTGGGGATCAACTCTAATACCCTCGAAAGAAATGATATGACCTAGGAAAGCAACTGACTTTAGCCAAAACTCACACTTACTGAACTTGGCAAACAACTTGTGATCTCTAAGGGTTTGCAAGACAGTTCGGAGATGATCAGAATGTTCATCCTCACTAAGGGAGTACACCAGTATATCATCGATGAACACTATGACAAACATATCAAGATATGGTCTGAACACTCAATTCATGAGGTCCATGAAAGCT
Source organism: Capsicum annuum (assembly GCF_002878395.1). Lineage (NCBI taxonomy): Eukaryota > Viridiplantae > Streptophyta > Magnoliopsida > Solanales > Solanaceae > Capsicum > Capsicum annuum. The sequence goes on along the minus strand of NC_061120.1, from coordinate 96,570,757 downwards.
GCTGGGGCATTAGTTAACCCAAAAGACATAACAAGAAACTCAAAATGGCCATAACGAGTTTGAAAAGTGGTTTTCAAGATGTCACACTCCCTAACTTTGAGTTGATAATAGCCGGAATGAAGGTCTATCTTTGAGAAATAACTTGCACCTTGCAATTTGTCAAACAAATCATCTATTCTCGGAAAGGGGTACTTATTTTGAAGGTGACTTTATTCAGTTGGAGGTAATTAATGCACATATGCAAAGAGCCACCTTTTTTTCTCACAAACAATAAAGGATCACCCCAAGGAGAAACACTGGGCCTTATAAAACCCTTATCTAGTAGATCTTTGAGTTGCTCTTTCAACTCCTTAAGTTCTGTAGGGGCCATATGGTAAGGAGGAATAGAAATGGGCTAAGTATCGCGAAAAAGATCAATAATCGAATAACCTACTGGGGTAGAAAGAAGGATAGGCTCAGGCATAATCTCAGGACTCATTTCAAAATTCACAGCAATCAAAGGTTTAACATATGAGAAACTGGATCCAGGATCCAACAAAGCATACATATCAAACTAAAATATATGAAGCATACTAGTAACAATATCAGGAGAGTCCTCCTGTTCCTGGAGGGATGGTAAAGCATTGAATCTATTTTGGCGATGCCCGCCAGCATTGCTAGAAGAGGAGCCTTGAGCTGGGGCTGGGCGAATCGCTGGAACTGGAGCACTAACAGTCTGAGTGTAGGTCTGAGGGAGATAGTCACGACGCCCTTATCCATCCTATGGACAATCTCTAACTCTGGGAGCCATGTCACCACACCAGAAACAACTCCTCTTATCACCCCAAAACTCACCCAAATAAGCCCTACCACACTTAGGATACAGGGGACGATTTGGCTTACTGCCAGCACTGGACTGGGACCTAGATGCATATGACCTAGTACCTTGCTCCTGTCTACCTCTAGGTATGAGAGCACTAGTAGATAATGGTGCTGGCATAGACGAACGATCCTGATATTGAGGGTTACTCCCTCCCTGCGATCTAGTCTGACCCTGTCCGTGCTGCTTAAACCTAGCTCTCTTATTCTCTCTCATTATATCTCTCTCCTTAATCTTGTCTACCTCAATCTATTGGGCATGAGTCATCATCCTAGAAAGATTTATCTCACTATTCAGCATAGCAAAACTACAATCCTTAACCACATAACTAGACACTCCAGTTACAAACTTACTTATACTAACCCGATTATCAGCCACTAAGTCAGGAGCATACTTGGCTAACTGATTGAACTTTACATAGTACTCCCTAACAGTCATATAGCCCTATCGCAGGTACATAAACTCTTACACCTTCGCCTCCCTCATCTCTAAAGGGAAAAACTTATCCAGAGATGTATCCTGGAATTCTTGCCAAGTTGTAGGGACAGCTACCTCAAATCTACCTTTCTTCTAAGAAACAACCAAGTTATAAGCAAGGTCTTTCAACCTATATTCAGCCAACTCCAGACTATGTTCCTTAGATACATGCATCACCTAAGTAATCTTCCGTACCTCCTCTAAACATAACCATGGATCCTCAGCAAACTTGGACTATGGAATTCTGGTGGATTCATCCGTATGAAGTCACGAATCCTGGCAGCAGCTGAATTACCTCCCTACTGCTGTGGAGCTGAGGACAAGTTGGCCTGAACATTTTCGGTAACACCTTGGGCCAGTGCTTGAAAGGCTACCCAAAATTCAGCATGAGACACGTTTTCATTCAATGGGTCAATGGGTTGAGGTTGCTGACCATCATTATTTATTCTCACTCAATGTGGAGGCATATTTTTGAAAGAGAAGAGCACGAATCAATAGCAGAGAGAGACACTTTCAGCACGATAGACTTCTAAAAGAAAGAATCACTTCTAAAAGAAAGAATCACATTTTTTCCTAAAACATCTTGTAGCCTCTTGCTCATAGATATGGCGCGCTATACACCAATGATTAAGACTCTACTTAACAAGGCTTGTCAAACTCCCTAGGACACCTTAAAACCTTAAGCTCTGATACCAACTTTGTAAGGCCCCAAAAAATGGGTCCCAGAATGTCACACGGTGCTTGAGGCTATGAGTAGCCCCAAGCTAACCCTTTGAGCCATTTTCATTCAGGTCAACACAAATCAACGGGGTTTCCATAAATAACCCTCAAATATCAACAGAGTAATCATCATCCAAGAATAAAAGAATTTTAGAAATATAACAAAATACAACTTATTAGTCAACTCTCAACATCTATACTAGTCTGACAAGCCTCTAAGAAAATCCATAAAACCAACAAGCCATTGTGACATTCCCCAACTGACTCATACTCAGTTATCAAATATAAATAATTCCATGAAACCAACATCCGACATCACGTCCTCGGAACATGAGGACTCACCATAATAGAGGATTTAGAACAGCGTGCCCAAAAAATCATGTCGAACCTGGAACTGAGCACCTAAACCTACATTGCGAGAAAATACATCCCATATTCGAAGATGTGGGTCTGTACCATAGAAAGGAACCGAGTATATGGGTGTGTATGCAGTTGTATAAACATCATCATCACAAATATTTATAAGAAATATGTAGGATGTATGAAGGACTCACATAGCCCAAAGAAAATCATTATAATCATTAGAGGATGAAATAAGTAAAATAACACATATGAGTCATCATATAATTTGTCAATCACTTTCAGTTCATCAAGAATATCAATTCTCATAATGTAAATATCATTTAAATCTTTTGAAAGAATAACTTTCACAATTCCACTTTCAAATCACTTCACCATTCACCATAGACACAAGGAAACACGCACACACTGGGAGATCCTATAACCGACATAAACCATGTGAGCTACATGGAGTCCAACGTACAACCCACATTGGGGAGAGCCGTCCTATCCTTGCCATCAGAGTAGAACTATTGATATCAAATCCAAACAAACTAGTGATCACTATATAAATTAGCCTCAGGCTTACTCCTACGGGGGCACGTAGTTATAGGGAAGTAAGGTCGATTTATACCTCCCACTCGGTGCTAAAGATTTCTCCTGAACTTAGCACAGATCATTTCAAAGTCAATCCATAACAAAATAATTTCAGTAATATATAAAAATACATCGGGAGCCATCATGCTTCCCATCTATCAAAATCAACCACGTTGTGCATTTCATTCACACTCGAGTTCAAAACAACTCCATTAAGACCAAAAGGACAAATAATTCAAAATATCTTAAATATTCAACATCAACATACTTATAACATACACTTTCTATAAAAAATAATTTCCAATGGAGATTCACGACCCAAATATCAAAATCATGATAAATATCATTCAAGATTCATGCTTTATATCTCCATACATGTACATTCATCTTTCAAAATCATAAACATCAAGATTTTATAATAACCATCATAAGATATGGGTTTATGCCTCAAATTTATTAAAATCAAATAAAAATCATGCCTTTGTAAAGAAAATTACTTTTGGGCACAAGAACGAAAGAGAGTTCTTGTTAAAAACTCCACATACCTTGAATGATGAACTTAGATCGATACTCATTTTTGAGATGTTAATCGTACCTTTGAATGACAGTTCTTGGAGTTCTTGAACTAGGAACTTGAAATCTTGAATAAATTTACAGAATTAATGGTGAACTTTGGAGGTTCTTAAAGTTGGATGTAGGAGCTTAGGGTTTTCTTTTTGAGGGAGTTTGATGAAATATAACATATAATGCTTCTAATAGGCTTTAATATAGGATTTGGAAGGATTTTGGGTGAGGGGGAATAGCCAAAACCCCCCTAAAAATTAAAAAAAATTCTCAAATCTTTCCTTTGGTAGACTATTTTGATAGTCTGAAGTAGATCAACCATAACGTTTTACTCCAATATTCAAATTGGATGAAACCAATTTCATTAGAAAGAGGACTCACAGAGCTTTCCGCTGATATATAGTAGATCACCTAGATCATTATGTACAAGGATTTATGATCATTTAAAGTTAGAGAAAAAATACGCCAGGCCTCAGTACTTTTTCCTGCAGGTTTTACTGTTCACTACTATTCATGGTTCGATTGGAATGTTCATAACTCATCACTCGGGTGTCCATTTTGGATGATCCACATATCGTTGGAAATATGTTTTGATACTCTATGCAATGTTGGTTCATAATCTAAGATATTTCGCATGGAAAATTTATAATTCATTCTAGAAGATAGAACCCAACACGTTTACGCACAAAATTTCAATGAAATATTTTCTAGGGTATTACTATTGCTGAGCCTTAAAATATAACTATGGAAAGTAGTCATCTAACCGAAATGCCCCAACTAAAGCAATATAGCTGAGTTGGGGTCTAATCTGTAACCTCAATTAGAAGGGTGTCAATACTGTGCCACTAGTAAGGACAAGCTATGAGTGACCTTCAACTAGCAGCTACTCAAATGAGAATAGTGGGAACCCTCAACAGGAAGTTAATCCACCTCATCAACCCTCAATTGGCATATTAGATGTCTCAACCTATGCTGGCTATGTAGTTCTTGAATGCAAGGATTGCTTCTAAGAATCACACCCTCTACTGGCAGGTGAGTTCCAATCCTTGGGTTCAATTGGTGCTAAATCCTACTCCCATCAAAATAGACAATGAACATGATTAACTGAGCTGAACTAGACTGAGTTAACTGAGTTTCATTGATAGACGATTATTAATAAGATTACTTAAAAACTGAGCTTTCCTGAGTCACATGACTGATGGAGTTCTATTGACCATGGCTTCACTGAGAGTATCGTGAAAACATGACTGGCTCTAGGCACAAAGATAAGTTGTTAGGTACAACTACCCCCAGGACTCGATAGAAGGAAACTGATAAGGTATGCCATTCTTGAATACATGACCAACATCAATAATCCACAATATAATAAGTTGGGGATTTCATGAAGCATATGGTTATCATAAACTTGTACATGGTATGAATGCATATAATAAGTATCATAATTTCATACTCTAACAACATGAGCATTCCAACAAACATCTATATTGCACATCAAATAGCGTGGGACTCATTTGAACATATGGGTAAGACTACATTTATCATATGGGTTACAATTGATCTATAATACACAAATTGTACCCTCTTAGGCATTTTATCAAACACCTTACATGAACAACTTAGGGAATAGGTGAAACACGTATTTCATACGCATGCTAACAAAGTTTCATGACAAACACGTAAAGATTCCAACTTGGGAATCGTACAACAAGATAAACATGGTTACAAAACAACCCACAACATAAACATTATGATTTATAATTTAAAATAGGGTTCTTGAGCTTTATGGATGAAAGGAATCCATAAATTAACACTATGCATACCTTGGATGGAAGATTCTTGAAAACGAATGATGAAATTCTTCAAATTAGATCCTCAATTAGAAACCCTAAGCTTGTTCTTAATGGATTTGAGAGAGAAACCACTATAATTTGGGTGAAATAGGGTTGAATTACGTATTTGTGACTTATATAGGGGTGGGAAATTAACCCTTTTTCCCTTGAGGAAGTGGTCATTTAATGACTAAAAACTGGGTGCGGATGCTAAAAGCGACGTGGCACGTTGATCGCTGCGATACAATGCTCGATGCATAGTGCCATGATCATATCGAGCCTTAATAGTTTTGGCTCTAGAGCCTCAAAAATGTTGACTAACATGATTTGTAATGCGGCGTACCAAGATCGCATTGGTCCACTATTTCAGGACTCCGAACATGATCTAAAGGTGTTCTGAAAAATCCAAAACTTGTTCGAGAACACCTATTGACCTTCTTGATCATGAATTAATGAAAATATGGGCCATTAAAGGATATTAAGAAAGAGAGATGAGATTGCCAACTTTCGAAGGCCAAAATAGGCTAAGTTTGGGAACTTGGATAGAATTTTCTAAGTTTGGGACCCTTTGACAAGCTTAAAGGACTGGATTAAGCTCAGAGGTTTCCTGGGGTCTTACAATTAGCACCCCACACTTAAAGCTTTGTTCGTACTCTAACAACTTATCCATTTATGCATACTACACAAGACCTAACCCCCATAGAGGATAAAATAAGATGCTCAACTTTGGCTTACACAACAATTATGAACAAGAAGTAGATTCATTAATAATTACTAGAAATAACCTACCCTCAAAAATAGAATCATTAAGTTAGTAAATTCATGCACACCATTTAAGCAAAGAAATCATATAAATTACCCAACTTCTATCAAACATATGCCCTCATAACAAGAAAGTTACCCATAATCACTGACAATATTGTAATTTCTAACAAGATGGGTATAAGGATCCAATTGCGCTCAGTCTCACATAGAATTCTCAAATAACAGCTGATGACCATATGCTTGCCCTTAGTGTAGTGCTCCACTAATGTCAGAATGTTAAGATTAGGATCAAATAGGTCTTTTATGGATTATAATATAGGATAAGGGATGGGTAGGAACTATTCTGGATAGTAATAGTAATTATCTTCCCTAAGAGCTTTAATACACTACATTATAGAATTAAGAACAATCTCTATCAACCAACTTTAACCCCAAAGTATTAGAAGACATTCTTCTTCAGGAATGTAATAACCCTTTTACCTTCTTTATAAGCTAAAACTATGGCCTCAACCCACTTGGACACATAATCCACAACTACTAAGATGTACTTAAGAACATAGAAGCTCACAAATGGTTCCCTAAATTCAATACCACAGACATGAAATAATTCAACCTCCATTATCTTTGCCATTGACATTTCATGACATTTTGAGATTGAACCTTGCCTTTGGCATTGGTCGCATTTCTTTACAAATTCATATGAATCCATAAGAGTGTAGTCCTATAGTTACAACTTTGCAATACCCTTATCGCTTTATGATCACCTGCGTGATGTTCCCTAATTGGGGATATATGACAGGCTCTAGGATGCTTAGCCTATCAACTTTTGGAATGCACCTTCTGAAGATGTTTTCTGCACAATGTTTGAACAAATAGGGCTCATCCCAGAATTATCTAGCAGCATCATGAAGAAATTTCTTTTTCTGATGGAAAGATATGTACTCCAGAATAACGTCACTAATAACAAAGTTAGCGATCTTAGCATACCAAGGCACTATTTCAAGAGTAACTACTAAAATTTGTTCATATGGAAAAGTATCATCAATATCATGCTTTTCTAAAGTAGGCTGTTCTCTTTGTAGTCTTGATAGGTAATCCATAACCTAATTTTCACACCCTTTTTGGTCTTTGACTGCAAAGTCAAATTTCTTTAGCAATAATACCCATCTAATGAGCCTTTATTTGGTGTCTTTCTTTGCCATTAGATACCTCAATTAAACATGGTCGTATTGGACCATTACCTTGGTCCCTTACAAATAAGCCTGCAATTTCTTAAATGCATAAAAAACTGCAAGAAGTTCCTGCTCAATGACTTTGTGATTTTTCTGTTCCCCATTCAATGCTTTGCTAGTGTTGTAGACGGGTGAAACATCTTCTCTTTTTTCTAACCAAGAACTGCCCCAAGTGCCACCCCACTTGTATCACATATTATTTCGAATGACTTAGACCTGTCCAGAGCAACAACCAACTTCTCCTTAAGGCACTAGAATGCCTTCATACAATCATCATAGAATAAAAATTTGGTCTCCTTCTCTAATAATTTGCAAAGTGGATTTGTAATATTAGAGATGTCCTTTATGAACCTTTGGTAGAATCCTGCATGGCCCAAAAAACAACAAAATTATTTCACCAAGAGAGGCGGAGGTAGTTTTTCAATAACTTCTACCTTTGATCTATCATCTTCAATCCCCTTATCTAAAATTTGATGTCCCAGCACTCTGCCTTCCTTCATCATAAAGTGGCATTTCTCCTAATTTAGTATAAGATTGAATTCTTTACATCTCTGTAGAGCTCTACTTAAATTTACCAAGCATGATTCAAATGATTCACCCACTACAGAGAAGTTATCCATGAGCACTTCAAAAATGTCCTCAACCATACCCAAAAAAATAGACATCATGCACCTTTGGAACTTGGCTGGTGCATTACTTAATCCAAACGACATTCACTTAGAATGCAAAAGTTCCATATGGGCCTGTGAAGGTCGTTTTATCTTGATCTTCTAGGGAAACAAAATTTTATTGTATCCTGAATACCTATTTAAGAAGCAGTACCAACCCCTTCCTGTCAATCAATCAAGAATTTGATGAATGAAAGGTATTAGGAAATGAACTTTCAGCATCCATGGATTCAACTTCCTGTAGTCCATACACACTATCCACCCAGTCACTAGCCTAAGAGAAATCAACTCATTCATTTCATTTGCAACAATGGTCATGCTTCCTTTCTTAGGCATGCAGTGTATTGGACTCACCCACTTTCTATTGGAGATTGGGTTTACTACCCTTGCATCAAGCCACTTTATGATCTCTATTTTCATAATTTTTTGCATTGGTGGGTTTAGCCTACGCTGATGCTCAATTGTAGGTATGCATTCTTTCTTCAGCTGGATCTTATATGTGCAAATACATGGTGGAATTTCTATAATATTAGAAATAGTCCATCGAATAGACCTCTTATATCACCTTAGAACAAAAATAAGAGCTTCAACTTGATTCTCTACCAAATCAGCTGCAATAATGACCAGTAACATGCTTCCATCACATAAGAACATATACCACAGATATCCCGGTAGCTCTTTTAGTTCCAATACTAGTTGCTCTTTAATAGAAGGTTTGGCCGATTGTATTGGATGATTTTTTAGATCTAAGTATACATTCTTAGGGGCATAAAAATACGATCCCATCCCGGTTAATGCACACATAATGTCGTCATACTCATCGATTCCCTCACTATTAAAGTTCATTAATATTGTGTCAAATGTTTCCCATCAAATCTTTCTTTAATTGGTACTTCTTGTTCATCATTATATATTACATCAATAATTGAGAAAACACTCATCTCCTTATACTACTTTATTGATTGATAAATATCCACTATTCATCATTAAGCTTTAATTTTCTATCATTAGTCTGCAAGTTGATTAATACACTGCCAGTTTCTAAGAACAGTCTACCCAAGATTATGGGTACCTCAAAATTTACCTCATAGTCAAGTATTACAAAATTCACTGGAAAAATAAAATTGGCCACCTTAACAAGAACATCATAGAGAATCCCAATAGGTCTTTTAACCGATCTATCCATTATTAGAAGCTGCATATTAGTGGGTATAGGGTCTCCCAAACCTAGCTTTTTGAAAATCATCAATGACATGAGATTTATACTTCCCCCAAGATCACAAAGGGTCTTTGCAAAATTGAATGATCCGATGGTACATGGAATAGTGAATGCTCACGGGTCTGCCCTCTTCTACAATAAAGATCTTATAGCAATAGCACTAAAATAGTGAAGATTATCCACTGATTCATAGCTCACAGTGTTATTCTTTGTTACAAGATCCCTCATGAACTTAGCATAGCTTGGCATTTGTTCTAGCGCCTCAACCAAAGGCATATTTATCGTCAACTATTTCAGCAAGGCCATAAATTTGCTAAATTTGGTGTCATCCACCTTCTTTTGCAATCTATGTGGGAATAGAAGAGGTAAACTTTGTATTTTTATCATAGCCTTCTCTTCTTCTTTCCCTTTTTCTTTCTCTAACTTATCAACCTGTTTTTTTTTATATGGATCCCCGGCCTTTTTTCACTTTTTTGACTTTACTGGATGTTCTCCATTTGCTTTAACTTCTAAGTCCACTATATCATTTGAAATAATTTAACCCAAACAAAGTCCAGGTAACACTTTACCATAACTAGTTGTAATAGCCATGTATGAGTTATCATTCCTCAATTTTTGCATAGTATCACTAGGCAATGTTCCATTGTTCCTATGATTGAATGCTTCTAATAACTGATTTATCTGTTGCTCCAGTTGCTTAATAGATATAAAATCTGATTAAACTAATTGAGTCATCATCAATAAGTCCCCTTTCACCTCCCTGACTCCATCATTTGTAGATTCCACTTCTTTCAGCAATTTCGCAATCATATCCTCCATTGACATCTTCCCAGAACTAGTCATAGCTGTTTTATGAATCCTTGGTGGTACATGCAAACCACTCTTATCAATCTTGTTTTTCCAACTGCCTTGGTCACGATCTCTATAACCAACCTTGTTGTAGTAATTTTGACCTTGATTTATTTGTCTATTGCCTCAAAAACCCTTTTGATTATTCAAATAGTTTGCTTCCTTCTCAGAAACTGATTAATGCCTCTACTGTGTGACCCCACAGTTTTTACATTTTCTACCTCCCCTGATAGCAGATGTTTTGAAAGTAAATCTATCTGTGTATTCATGTGAGCCATGTCCGAATCACGCTCCTTTTCTTTCCTACGCTACTCTACTGATATTATACTAGACCTAGTATTTCTTTCTACCTAAAAATCCCTGGTATGCCAAGCTCTATTTGTATTAGTAATTCTTTTTAACATCTCCACAACCTCAGTAAAAGTGAGCTCCATAAAAGCTCTTCCTGCAGTATTATCTATAATCAGCTTTGTAAAAGATTTCAAAGCTCAGTAGAATATTTCCATCAAGTGTTCATCAGTCATCTTATGGTTTGGGCATTGAGTCAACTTCTTTTTAAGCCTCATCTTTGTTTAATGTAGGGATTTATTATATAGTTTCCAAAAATTGCTAGTCTCATCCCTTAATTGTAACATTCTAGATGGCAGAAAGAACCTTTTTAGGAAAGCTCCTTTCAGTTGCCTCCATTTTGTTATAGAATCGGGTGCTAACTCATTCAACCACATAGTTTCCCCTCCAGACAGAGACAATGGAAATAATCTTAGACATATGGAATTTTTCCCCACTCCAGGATATCTAACGACTTACAAATGTTGATGAAATTCACCAAATACAGATTAGGATCATCACCAGGTAATCAACCAAAAAGTCCTTCCAAGTTAAGTTACGGGATGATAGTACTGGTGATATTAAATTTCACCCAAGAGCTAATGGTGGTTGAATAATTTCTCCTGTAGCTCCAGTTCCAACCAAATCAGCATCATCCTCATCATCTTGGGCAAAATGCACTCCAGACTGTTGGTGCATCCTACCTTTTGCTAGCTAATTTTGATTTTCTGGTACAACATTCTCAACACGCCGCCTATTCATAGTATCAATCAACTCATCATTACTCAAGTCCTCATCATTAGCATTGGGCACACGCCCGAGTAATCCAATATTCAATTAGTTAACTTGAGCATTAGCCAAAGTAGTAATTTTTCAGCTTCTTGTTGATCAACCATTCTCCTGATTAGTTGAGGTTCTAGATTGACAAGTAATATTGGTTCTCCTGACCTTCTGGTTCATGGCATATACAAGAAAGACCATGTAATGATAAAAATAACAAATAAATGTAAAATTAGGAAATATGACTAACAGTCAATTAACACACATATACTTAATTGACAACCAGTCATTAATCTTAAGCCGAGGGTCTATCGGAATCCACCTCTCTTCCTCTTTAGAGGTAGTGGTATGGACTGCATACACTCTACCCTTCCCATACCCTACTTTCTGGAAATATACTGGGTTTGTTGTTGTTGTTGTTGTTGTATACCTAATTGACAACCATATTCCCTGACAATGACGCTAAAATTTGATATACCAAAACTATAACTCTTTTACAAGAGTGTAAGTGGTCGTACTCAAATATATAACCCAACTAGTTTGGGGTCAAATTCCATAGAGAATATGGTGTTAATTATGTTTTACGCAGATTAGTTGACTTTTAATCATTTGTTTTTGTAAAACAAAGGGGGGTTTGATTTAGTTCACAAATTAATAGTTTTAGTTTAAACAAAATGAGATGTGTCTAGTAATATTTGAGTTTAGAGATATATCAAGCTAGGGTTCCGTCCACCTTGTAGTTTTCTATACCTCCTACTATTGGCTTTTATGAATTCCTACATGCATCATGCTTACAGAGAAACATATTTAATAACTTAATGCTAGTGTTTCTCAACCATCAAGGACTACTTCACTTTTGTTATCTCAAATAAAAAATGTTTACAATAACAATACAAAATCTCCAAGTTGTTAATCCTATTAGGGAATTTACTTGTAAATAGAGATTGGAAACTCTATATTCTTGTCACTACTCTTTTTTCCAAACATAAACCTTTCAATTAAAGCAAGTTGCATTTTACGGCACATCCTCTATGTTTACAACCAAGAGATTTCAAGATCAACGAAGAGAGTAGGATGTAAGGAAATCAATGCCTAAGAAATTCAAAACCCAAAGTAATAGATTGTATGTTACAAGGCTTCCATAGCCCTACGCAATAAACTTAGCTCCTCATGAATAAAAAGGGCAAAAGAAATTGTCTTGAAGGAATTGTACGTTAACAAAAAAATCTGCTTTCTCTCCTAGTGCTAAGCCACCACTTTTAATGTAAAATATACATAATAGTCCATGAATGATCAATGTGGGGTATTTTTAGTAACTTTCCTCCATAATTGCCATCTAAGTCTCTAGACTTAATTTAAGGACTAAATAGTCTTGGGACATAGTTTTTGGCACCACATTGAATCCAACATTCTACTTTTGCTTGTGTCCAATGCTATCCTCAATCCATAGTCCCTTTATGTCTCTCTCTACCTCATTTACACCTGAAATCATGCTAATCACGCAGGTTAGCTCAATTACATAAAAACTACAATAAAAGCATAAGAAACTAAGCACTTTGTTCTCAAAACATAGCTAAAATATGAGTAAGTTATGGTGCTTAGGAATATAAATACACCCAAGATCAGTGATTTTCTAACCAACTGAATAAAAAATGCTAAAAAATGCCAAAATTGAACAAATGCCTCTAAAGTTGAAAGAAAAATACAAGAAAATCCTTCATGAAGGCTGTAGTTTATTTTGGGGTGAGAATTTTAAGAAGAATGCGACTCCAAAATAGGGAGGACGACCTCATTCCAATCACTTTTCAATATTATCCTTGGTTGATGTGATGAAAGTTGAACCACTCGAGCAAATTATGAACTCTAAAGATGCGGAATAAAATACTTATATTTTAGAGTTTTTCATTCAAAAAGGGAGAACTAATGGCCCTCATATAAAGGCTAATAAGTGCAAAATCAAATGTTTAACAAGTGGTGTTTTGATGTTCTCACCGATATCCAACGAGCCCATTGCGATATTTAATGTGACGTTGGATAAAAGGTTCAAGTCTTCAAAGTGGTGAGATAGAATGTGTATTATTGTTCCTTTTTCTTTGCCCAAAGTACCTCAAATATATATTTATCAAAAATTGGACAGATGATTCAAATCATCTAAGTGGAGGCATAAAGGATCACAAATGATGTCGTACCGCGACTTTAACTAAGGCGCTTCTTGGGAGGCAATCCAAGGAATTTTTCTTGATATTATTATGTGATTTTATTCAATTTTCAGCCTGTTTTTGGGTGTTTTCAGGTGATTACATAAGTTAGAAGCGGCAATAGGAGGTTTGAGGGCTCAAAGCTATGCTCCAAGCAAATACCGAGGTGAAAATTTTGCCCTAAAACTGGTCGTACCAGCTGGGACCTGCACTGAACATACTTAAGCAGTCCACGCACAGGCTAAGAGCAACTTGGATGTGAATTAAAATATCCTTCACTGGAGGGACATGTGTTGGATATGCTGAAGCAGTCCAAGTGCATCCCAAGCATAGCTTGAATGCAGATGGTGGATGGATCACTGCCTGGACCTGTGCTGAACATGCTACAGTAGTCCAGGAGCAGGCCAGGTGTACATGGAATGTAGGATACCCATGAAGCTATCCAGCAATTTGTAGAAACCTGCGCTGGACCTTCTTGAGTAGGCCAGCCGTAGGTGAGGCACACTTGGAGCACAGTTCAGATATAGTACATGCATATGGACACTTTTTGTGTGGATTTGCTTAAGAATTCCACATTTTTATATCTCAATTTGAATTCTAAAATTCTTATTTGTAGAATGAAACACTGGATAAGTATATCATTCTTTATTTTCATCATTTTCCTCTCATAAGCAAGATCACAAGGAATAATTTTTGGTAAAATTTTCTTTGGAATACTTTATAAAGTATGAATAGTGATAACATTTCATGATTTCTTTTGGTTTAAATTTAATTCATTTGAGCTTAATTTTGTTAAATATGGTTTTTGGGGTGAAAATTTTTGAATGTGTTCATTTTTTCACATGCTCAATTGATAAAAATTATTGGTTTTATACACTTGTGCATACGACGTGTTCAATGAAATACCTACTTGTAATTTGTTTTCTTAATTGAGTGGTGGGTAATTAAATTGGGATAATATGATTACAAATGGTGTGTTTGGTGATGAATCGATACATTGAGCTTGGTCAAATATGTTGATATTCTATTTTCAAGTTCTTACCTTTCGTGTGCACTACATGTTTTTTGAAAATGTCGATAAGAGAGGAACACCTTATATACTTGTAAAGGTTAATGTGGACATTCTTTGGGAATTATGTGATCATTCTTGGAGCCTAGTCTTGAGTTACATTGGTCATAAATATTGGATAACCAGTGGTTTTTAGTTGAGATTGTTGATGAATTTTGAATCCATGGTTTGATCTATAAATATGGGTATCATAGCATCCCCAGGTGAAGTCTCAGTACCCGAGAGACATGAATGCTTGCCCTTCCCTATGATAGATCGGATGACACCATTCTTAAGGGTATGGGGTTATTTGTGTTTCTATTGGTACCATGAGTGTTTTATGAGATAAATGGGCGATATGTGAAGTTGTGAGGAAAGAAACTAGTGAAGTGTAATGATTATCTTTGCATTCACCTAAGTTTTTATTTAATTGTTTAGGAAGAGGGACAAGTTCAAAAATACTTTCAAAATGTCATTGGCAAGAAATGGAATGATTTTGAGAAAAATCAAAAATATAGTTTTTTTTTTGTAAAAGATCAAGGATATTTTAGAGTTTTCTTTTGAGTGATACCATTAAATTCAACTTTTGTCTCTCTGTTTAAAAGTATGAGTCTTTGTCATAGACTAACTTATGAAGCTCATATTGCTCAAATTGTTTGAAGAGATAACTTTTTTCTCTATGAGTATGATGCTAAGTGTGGTGAGATTTTTGAATAATTCTTGTGCATATGTGTAGTTTAGAACTTGCTCTGAGTGTATTCAAAGAAAACTTCTAGGCAATATTGGTTTGCAGGATGACTCGAGACTATTTTTGCTCAGTCATAAAGCTAAATTCAAACATTAACATTGTTCCCTAGCTAGCCTATTTAACCCTTTTTTTTCATTTTTCTTTCTTATTATAATGATAACCATGCTAAAATACCTAAACCCTTTTGAAAATCACTCTGTTGGAACTTAACCTCCTTTGATGCATCACAATATTCTAAATAATGGATTATAGGTCAAATCCTAAGTGGTGGGGGTTTTGTATTTTGGAGAAGATCGTAAGACTGGTTCAAATTCCTAATTTGGGGAAAGGATGTTATATGCTAAGATGATCCAAGAAAGGTGTTTGAAAAGTTGTCAACTCATAGCCTTAAAAAACAAGAAATGTGCTTGATAATAAAGTTAAATAGCCTAGCCCATATAACTTGAAGAGAAATGACATGAGTGAGGGGCTAAGAAGGTCTTATAGGTAGAAAATCTCTTAAAAGTGTCAAAGAAGTGAAGAAAGAAAATGGTGCTTTGAATTGATTGGTAAATGTTAAACAAAAGGATAAGGAAATATTTGGAATGCTTTGAAGAAGAATAAGGTGGATGGTTTGGATATTTTGGGGGTAGAAAGGGTTGAGAAAATGCATTAAAGGGGGTCTTTTAGTCATTTGATCCATCAATATTACTTCCCATACCTTAAACCTTCATCCTGACCAGCAAGACCTTGGTGATTTCAAACTAAGTAAGTCTATATTATTGGCGAAAAACACAAAGGGAAAGCCTATGGTTCTACACGTTATTTCTTTCTGAGAGTGAGTGTGAATTCTTTCATTATTTGAGCTCATTTAGAGATGTCAATGTATTTTGTGTGTGGACCTAACTCTTGCAAGTGAGCGGCATCGAAAATTTGGGATAAAAGGTTAAGTCTTACTCTCGTTTTGGGTAAATGGGTGAAGTATGTTGCATTTTGAAGATTGAGACAATCTTTGAAGATTTTGTGTCTTCTCTTAAGATGTTTTGTATATTTGTTTGGTTCATTTGATAGAAACTTGCATCGTTGCTTCATAAATATGTGCTTATTGAAAATTTTTTGTTTACTTGTTGCCATGGGATGTTCGGAAAGTCTTTGTAGAGCTTTGTTAGCTTATTCCTTTTGGTATAGCTTTTCTTTTGGAGGAATTGAGTTAAATACCATATATTATTTAATTATCCCCATTTACTTGAGGACAAGCAATAGTTTATGTTTTCGAGTATTGATAAGTCATCAATTTGGAAACTTACTAGCATCTTTTAAGCCTAAATTATAGTGCTTTTCCATTATTTATTGTTAATTTTGGACTTACTGCACATTGGTGTAGGTAAAAGTTGAACTGAGATGATAACCAAGGAAACTTGAAAAAAATGAGTTGAGTAAAAGGTAAAAGAGAAGAAATGCTAAAGAAAAGAGCCAAATGCTGGAAATTAGGATAACAAATTGACCCTCAATTACTGTGATTGCAGCGTGAGGGTCGCAATCGCAATCGTGGTATTGCGATCGCAGTTAAGAGATTGCGATCATAATAGGGTAGAAAAAGTTCAGAGGAAAAATTATAATGTGCTTAAAGATACCAAGAGCAAGATAACATTTTTTAAATATTTAGAAAAGGTAGAATTGAGCCTTAAATAGGTGTTTTTAGCTCATTTGTGCAATCATTTTTGCCTATCTTTCTTCTTCACTTTTTAGCTTATCACTTGGAGCTTGGAGAAAAATTTTGTATTAATCTATAGTTAAGAAGGCATTACAGTAACTCTGAAGTATAGAATTGGCAAATTTCATTACAGAGTTATTAGAATTTAAAGTGTGTATTGACATTCTCCTTATCCTGCATGGATCAGTTTGATGGTGATTTTTGTATATATTTTTTAGTATCTTTATGAGTTGCTAGTTCTTCCTTTTGGGTTATGATTGGATAGATTGTGATTTATGCATGGGGGGTGTTTAGGTATCTACGTAATGAGCTACTTGTTATGGGTTTTCATATTACTCCATAATTGAAATGAGATTTGGGGGTGAAAACCCCTAATTGAATGAGATTGGTGGGTAAAAACCCCAAATTGACTTGGATCCCACATCATCCGTGGTGATGAGTAATTGTGAACAACTATTTAATACTAGTTATTTCCTTAACATTATCTTAGAAATAACGATGTTATGTGGTTTAGCTATTTTGATGGGCATCATCCTAGAAATAAGGATGCAAAGTTGAGGTTTTGGATTGCTAAGATTTGCATGCTCATGAGGTATTCGAAAGAAACCATTAGTGTAATTTAGTGTTTTGTTGAATGACTAATGCTAATACTTTAAATCTAGCCTACCCATGACTCCTAGATAAATTTTTAAAAATTCACAATTACCCATGTAAAAATTCATACCTAGAATGGCATAACCTCAAGATCAGTTCCTAATTGATTATACTCTAATTATTCATAGCCTCAAGTTAAATTTCCAAATGCTTAAAATTTTTTGTATACTTTTGAAAACATTCAAAATACCAAAATTCTTGTATCTCATATTTGAATTTAGAAAGTATCTTTCATTTCGAACATACTCGATCACCATTCACATTGTTCCTCATGGATTTGACCTAGACCCAAAGTTGGGTATTACGTTGACAATGATCGTCCTACACAAAAACAATGGTATAGGTGAGCGTGATCACCTATAACTTTATTTTTACTGGATCTTTTGTGAGCTTCAGAAAACTAAAATTTGAAAAATTATTCCAATCACCATCCTTAATAGTCCAATATCTAGACACACCATCAACATGACCAACTAAATGATCTTCTACTAAATCAACTTTGTCTCTCATGTCATCCATCAAATAATCAACTACATGATCACCAACGTAATCAATTTTGTGTCCCATATTATCCACCGCATTATTAACTACATAATCACCTAAAGAATCTACTTTGTCCTACATCATCCATCAAATTATCAATTATATGATCCACTTCTGGTGTAAAACTTTTTGTTGTCCCACATCACCAAGTTGATTATAACCTATACAACCCTCATTAGGTGTATCATTATTTTTTCTTTCAATTGTTACCATTTTCATTACTAAGTGGTGTATCAAACTGTTCTAAATGGTTTTAAAACATAATTTCAATAGTGTATATAAAAAAAGAATACCTTAGAATAATTCTTTATATATGGAGCTAGAAAAATCAATTCAAACGAGGTTTTCATAAACTTCTCCATTAATCAGCTAGACAAGAATACAAAAAGTCAAAAGATCAATGAAAAAACATAAATACTAATAAAATGTTGCATGTACCAATTAACATCACATCTCAGAAGTGTCAAATCATCATCAGAACTCAAATGACTATATCATCTTCTACCAGCACTAGGTAAATCACCTGATTTCACTACCACAGTAACAGGTTCAAAATCAGGTAATTAAAGTAACATTTTTTCAAGAGACGATGGTGTAATGTTACTCAACACTACCTGGACATACATAAAAACATTTGTACAACATGTTAACATAAAAAAGTAAATTAGAATTTCACAAGCAGGTATACATTAAGTTTTAAAACAAACTTGTACTGACTCTTGTCTCATATCAAAAAATGCAGACTTGCTATCCTTGTAGGTTGGTCTATGCTTTATAGACCAATTAAGTATATGAGACATACTATTGCCAACCCGATCAGAAATATGTCCATCGGCATATGTGTAACACTCATAAAACCAACACTGTAATGCTAGTGGAAACCGCTACAATGATACATACTTTTTCTTTGATAAGTCTTAGACTTCATTGACTCCAACATAAGACAAAAAAATAATTTTCCCCAATGAAATATTTCATGATTTCTAGACTCAACATATATGAAATAAGTCTTTGTTATACTATCACCATACGTAATAGAAAAAAGAAAACTATGAATGAAGAACAAGACAACAATTTTTAATGCATCCTCATCAAATCACTATCTTTTTTCATGAACATATTTCCAAATCAAGCTTTATGACCTTGGACTTCCCCAAAAAGTTTAACTCAATCAGGTGACTCAACTGACTAAGATCAAAATTGAAATCGTAATTTCCAGTGCAGTTTAAGCTGCTAGTTATAGCAAACTATGAATCCAAACCATAATTTAGTGTTATTTACTTTAATCTACATCTTATCATCTCTCTCACACACAATTTTCTTAAGTAACATTCCATGAATAAGTTCATTTTGAATGAAAACACTCAATAAGGCTAAGAAATACCCAAAGTAACTATTCTTAAACAAAGCAAGGTTTTTCTTATCCAACGTAGCTTCCAAGGCAGTTACACTAGCACATTTATATACACAGTGATTTGAGTCTTGTAATGATCAGCTCGACCAATGAATTAGTTCCAAACCTGAAATAAATAGGTGTACTTCGATGTTCTAAACATCTCAAAAAGCTACATATAGTACTTATATAGTATTCAATAAAAGACTGTTATAAATTCTATATAGTAACAACACGTATATTCCAACTCGACACATCTCCTATACAATGTAGATACATGTACTATATAGTAATAACATCATATATCCTAACACTATACGCTTGATATACAATAAATAATACATACATCCTAAGCCTATACATTTCATACACAATACTCATATATGTCCTATAAAATAATAACACATATATCCCAAACCTATACAGTTTATATACAATATTAAAATAGTTTCTATACAATAAATAAACCAATAATCAAACCATACATCTCTTATACAATGATGTTATAGATTATCTATAGTAATAACATAGGTTCTAGTATTTTTAGTAAAACTAATATGTACTATATTTAACTTTAACTATCACGACCAAAAATTCAAGGGTTATGATGACACTTGCCACGAAAAGCCTTGACAAGTAAGCCTATTATCCAAATTGATATGAATTAAGAAAATAATGTCGTAAACCACGGCAACACTCCTAGAGCATAGTAAAACCACACGCGTATATAATACAAATGGAAATACATAGCCAATGATATCAAACAAAATACTAAAACAATGTGTCATAGTGTAACAACTAACTAGTACAACTCGAGATAAAAAATACATAAGGTATACAAAATAAGAACAACTCTATCTCTGAATACAAATAAAGACATAGTCTAAATAACGAACGGCAGTCATCAACTTTGGATGTATGAAATGAACTGCTACCTCAAAATTCTCTAAAAGTAACCCAAATCAACCACTGTGAGGTGCACTTGAACCTATTTCTGCACCAAAAGGGCATAGTAGGGTAAGTACAATCTACTTGCACTTGGTAGGTATCATAGGAAGATTGAGAAAAGTAGAAAAAAAAGCATACAAAATGCACACTAAGGGCATGTCACCTGCAACTAAAAATGTACCAAATAGTAGCCCACACCGTCTCTACTCACAGTTCTATAATTTTGACATACAGCATAGCAATAGGAAAGAGAAATACAAGTGTATAGATATCACACATACAAATATAAAGGAATAGATAGGTATCACATCAAGGAAATATAGTACATCATAGTAAAATACAAAGTAAATACAAATACAATAGAGATGGTGATATAGCTATGGAGCTAAAGCTTCCTGTCATAGGACCTATGGGGGATTTGTCAATCCTAATACAACTAAAATCTAGTACTAATACCCATAACTCCTCTCTGACACATACATCGGTAGAGGGTATTAAAGATTCCACATTTTATATTAGAAAAAGCTAGTGTTTCTAGTATTTCCAGTATTTCCATAGTGGTACCAATGTTTCATGAATGAATATGCAATAAGGATGAAATACTCTCAACCAATAAAAAAAGAGAAATTCAATATAAAACAAATATACCAACAAAGAGAGCTGAAACCCAGTGATTAATCCAACTATCCATGTATCCAACGTAATCCATATGTCAATAGAATGATTACATTAAAAAGTCACCATTGATACCACATTTGGCTTTTTCATGAAGAAAGATTACAACTAATTTCCACATACAGAATGCCAATAATATCATGCAGGACCCCACATGGTCACACATAGAAAATTGTGTTCCAAAACTGCCAAATAACATCAATATACAGGCCCCCACACGGGTACAATACAATAACATAGTCATTTTCATGAATAATTCCCACACCATTAACATGATTTTGTAGCGATATTAACTACTCTATATTGTGTAAAAAAAGTTAATCCATAACCGGCCATGAATGTCAAAAATTGGTCTAAAAGCCTTTAATCCAAACCCTTGCTTCTACGAGGACTCAAAATCAACTAAGACATAGAAATATTGAATCTATGCATCAAAAGAAAGCTAACGATTCCTATATTTCCTAATTTTGAGTTGGGGTTAGAATGAACCTTTGAAATGGGTTTTCAAAAAAAAGAGTAAAATCATAATTTTATTTTTGAAGCATGTTCCCTATACCCTTAGGAGTCTACAGCTAACAACCCAAGCAAAAATGATGTCCAAATTAATGAAAAACTATTTTTAAGATTTGCTAGAAAAAACTCTAAAATCCCTTTTAAAATTGAGAATTGAAGTTATTTTGAAGGTAAAATTGAGAGAAAAGTTATAATTATAAGATTAGAAATTCATACAAGTGAGCTAGACAGAAATCGGGGTTTAAATCGAAATAATATAAGTTTTAGGCTTTTCGAGCCAAAATATCTATTTCCCACTTTAAATCCATGTTTAAATTTGAAATAAATGATATAGTTTGAAAATAATAGTTGAAATATGTTTTTTAGGGCTTACCCAAGATTAGGAATGGAAGAAATTTCCCAAAAACACAAAACCCCAAGCTCTAAGTCTCAAAAGTGGTGAAACATAAGTATTTAAGGGACCCAGGCATAACATACTCAATCACCGGGTCGTTTAAGAAACTACTTCTTAAGAGACCAATGTCTCATACTGTAATACCCCGTATTTCCCTAGCCTAAATTAACTCACAATCCATTAGTTATCTAATATAAAATTTTTGAAATACCCAATATTTTTTAATTTAAAGCCTTCCATTCTGTACGAAATTCAATTAGCTTTCCAATGATATAAAACTCTCCTAAATCCGATAATTGGGCAAGAAGTTATGGATATTTTTAAGTTTCAGTCATTAAACATCATCATTCAGGCCAGTAGCACATCGCAGAGTATTTCAAAATGGAAATTGTTAGTTTCTAGTGAGGTACCACGATACCGGCGCATAGCGCCAAAGCTTATTTTCATACTTGCCAATTTCCAGTGTACCAGCGCGATCCCACCACATCGCGATGAGTCTAGATTTCAAAATCAAAGGGGCACCGTGATTCCACCGCCTCGTGCCAATACTTCAGTTCTCAATTGTCTATTTCCAATGTCCCGATGTGATCATGGCGCATCGTGTAAGGGTCCCTTTTCAGAAAAATTTGACGAAAATTAAATGTTTCGTCCAGGTTTAAAACAATATTTTCCCATAATTTTATCCCGCCCATGTGTGAGGTTAAAGCCTTAAAAACGTTTTAAATCATTTGTTTATTAACTTTTTTCCTAAAAACAAAGCATTCTCTCTCATGAAAACAATCCCTAGCTACAAGAAACAAGGTTAAAACTCAATAATTTCTTCAAGAACCTTCAAGAATTATCTTGCCAAGGTATGTTAGGTGTTCATTCATGAGCTCCTTTTACCCATAAGTCCAAGAACCCTTTTCAAACTTAAAAGATGTCAGATTTATGATTTCTACATTTGAATTGAATTGAATTCATGTTCCTACCATTGTTGAATTTTAGTTCATGGTTAGATTATAAGCTTTTATAAAATTAATCAATTTATGTGTTGAATCACATGATCTTCATGATAAACCCTTTAATTTGCAACTTGATTTATGTAGCCTTTATAACTATATGTGTTTATTATTGTATGATCTAAGCATGCTCCCCATGTTTTTGATAAAATGTCTATGTGAAGGAAATAGTGCCATTATAACATGATAGAATGTATTCTCCATTCATGTCTGAGTAAATTCATTACAAGTGTTTGGTAAAATGTCTCAATGATTGGATTGTGATCAAGTAGCCATTATTAAGTTTTCAAGATTATGCTATGCTTTAGTTTTCATGCTATCGAGTCTTGGGGGTGTTTAATACCCGATAATTTAGCTGTTTATCTAGAGCCAATGTTAGTTAAATAATATTATCAATCATGTTACGTTTAATAGTATTATCAATTAGTTGCAGAACTCAGTAGAACTCAGTCAGTTATAGAACTCAGAAAAACTTAGTAAACTCAGTCTCGGTCCGGTCCATTTCAGAATACACCATTTATGTCTTTTAGTTGGGATTAGGATTTAGTACCGAGCAAACCCAGGGATAGGGGCTTAACTGCCAGTAGAAGGTGTGACCCTTAGAAGAAATCATGACATTCTAGAACTATGTAGCTAGTGTAGGTTAAGACATCAACCTGCTAGTTAGGGTTGATGAGGTGTTTTGACCTGCCAGATGAGGGTTCCACCATTTTCATTAGAATACCTACCAGATTAGGGTAACTCTTAGCTTGTCTTTACCAATGGAACGGTACTGACACCCTTTTAATTGGGGTTACAGATTAGACCCCAACTCAGTTATCTTATATTATTTGGGGCATGTTGGTTAGATGATTACCTTTCACTGTTTAAGTTTCAGTCTTCAGAGTAGAACTTAGTTCAGTTCTATAGAATCAGGAATGCCAGATACAATAGAACTTAGTTCAGTTCTATAGAATCAGGAGTGCCAGATACAGTCAATCATTATCAGTAGCTTAGTTATCAAAAATCTCAGATACTCTGTATCAGAACTCAGTACTTAGCTTCAGAAAAGCTCAGTTATAGTATATATATATGCACAGTATTGCATGGTCATTATTTACAGTAGTTCATATTATCCATGTACTCTCATGTTCAGTTTCTCTTAATCATTCAGTTAGTTATTATTAATGCATATGAACCCTTGCATTCAACCTTACCAAATCTAGCATACCAGTACAGTCCACATACTGATGCATTTTCTTTATTTGTGCTATGATGTCCCATATCATAGTTTTGAATACTCAGGTTCCCGACAGCGTATAGATATATTAAGATTCAGCCAGCGTATCAGAATTAGAAGTGAGTCCTCATCATCCAAGGATATTATTTTATTTCTTTATTTCAATAGACTCAGTATTTAAGTAGATAGAGTAAGTTGGGGGATTGTCCCATTAACTTCACTTTTAGACAATTTCAGATTAGAGGATTTTCATACTAGAGTTCAGAAAGTATTTAATTTCACAGATTATTATTTCAGTTGATACACTTTATCCGTATTTATAGATTTTGAACCTTATGGCATTTTAGCCTTTTATTCCACATTTATTAGAATTTCATATTTTAGTGCTCACAAAAGATATCAGTTATGGGTTAAATTGTGGTCTTGTAGGGTCATAAGCACCGTATAGTATTCGGGGTACAAACTCGAGGCATTAAAAAGTGGGTATCAAAGCCAGGTTCAACAGTGTCCTAGGAAGTCTAAAAGCCACATCTAGTAGAGTCTTGTGCATGGGTGTGTAGCGCGCCATACTTATGGATAGGAGGCTATGAGATATTTTAGGAAAAGCTTCCCTTCTTGCAATATTCATGTCATGTGAGTGTGCATGAGTTCCAGTTAAACTCTCATTCTAATATATTACTTTCTTTCACTTACAAAACATGCCTCCCAAAAAGACTAACGTAAGAAGAACCAGGAATTAGTCAGTACCTTAACCCATTCAGGCAGATCCCCTGAACGAGCACATCTCTCAAGCAAAATTTAGAGTTGCATTCATGACTATAGCTAATTCAGTAAAAGCTCAGAATGAACGGATGACTATTGTTCCATCCAGACCAGTGTCCAATACTGCTGTAGCTATGATTCGGGACTTCACCCGAATGAATCCTCCCCTATTATCAGGATCTAAGTTAGAAGAGGATCTACAGGAATTTCTTAATCAGGTTCAGAAAGTCACAGATATCATGGGAGTGACTTCCAGTGAGAGTGATGAATTAGCTGCCTATGACCTATAAGATATAACTCATACGTGTTTGAAGCAGTGAAAGGTAGATAGAGGTATAGTTGCAGAGCCTTTAGAGTGGGAAGAGTTTTCTACTGCTTTCCTAGATAGATTCTTTCCCTTTGAGCTGAGAGAATCCAAGGTGTTAGAGAGTTCATCAATCTCAGGCAAGGCAGTATAAGCGTGAAAGAGTATTCCCTCAATTTTACTCAGTTAGCCAGGTATGCTCCACATGTAGTGGCAGAAAGTAGGTCTAAAATGAGCAAATTTGTATCTGGGGTATCAGATAGTATGGTTAAGGGGCGTAGAATAGCGATATTGAATAAGGAGATGGACATATCCAGGCTCATGGTCCATGCTCAGTAAATATAAGACGATAAGATCAGAGAAAGAGAGAGAAAGGTAGAACAAGAGAGCTAGAATAGGTAGCTTAAATTTTGATTAGTCTAAGTTAGAGGGCGGTATCCATTCCCAGTATCACCAAAATTCTTCAGTTCCAGTTCCAGGTCCGTGCACTAGGCTCTAACTCTTGGGGTAGTGTCAGCAGTGCTTGAACATATCCTCTGTGTCAGCAATGTGGTAGAAACCACTAGGGTGTCTGCAGAGCTGGAAGTGATGTTTGTTTTGGGTGTGGCAAGCGAGCCCACAGAGTTAGGGATTTTCCTCAGTCAGGTTCTCAGGGTCAGCATAATAGTCCTTCAGCTACGTCTGGTCACCCAAATCAGTAGGGTTCCACTTCCAATGCCACCAGTGGGCAACGCCCAAACAAGCTCTATGTACTTTAGTCAAGACAAGATTAGGAAAGTTCTCCTGACATGGTCACTAGTACATTATAGATCTTCCATTTATATGTTTATGCCTTATTAGACATAGGAGTTTCTCTATCTTTCATAACTCCTTACATAGCAATCGACTTTAAAGTTAAACCAAATGTTTTAACAGAACCATTATCAGTCTCTACCCTAGTAGGTCTGTCTATCATAGCCCAGTGGGTATACAGGAACTGTCTGATTACGATATCTCAGAAAGTCATTTTGGCAGACTTAGTAGAATTAGAGATGACAAATTTCGACGTCATTCTCCACATGGATTGGCTCTATTCATGCCATGCCTCAGTTGATTGTAAAAGCAGAATTGTTTATTTTTAGTTTCCAAATAAACCAATCCTTGAATAGAGGGTTAGTACTACAACACTTAGGGTCAGTTGATTTCATACTTTAGAGAAAGAAAAATGACATCCAAGGGGTGTGTATATCATCTTGTAAGAGTCAAACACTCTAATGCAAAAATTCCTAATTTTGAGTCAGTTCCTGTGGTAAATGAATTCTCAGATATATTTCACAAAGATCTTCCTGGATTTTCTCCTAAAAGGGTAATAGACTTCAGAATAGACCTTCTTCAAGACACTCTACCCATATCTATTCCACCATATAGAATGGCTCCAGCAGAACTTAGAGAGTTAAAGGAACAGTTAAAGGATCTCCTAGATATGGGATTCATCAAGCCTAGTATTTTCTCGTGGGGTGCACCAGTTCTATTCATGCATAAGAAAGATGGTTCTCTCAAATTGTGTATAGACTACCGTCAGTTGAATAAAGTCATAGTCAAGACTAAATACCCACTTCCCAAAATCGATGACTTGTTTGACCAACTTTAGGGTGCTAGTTACTATTCTAAGATATACCTCAGATGAGGCTATCATCAGCTCAGGGTCAGAGAATATGACATTCCAAAAATAACTATATGAACCCGGTAAGGTCACTTCAAGTTTCTAGTTATGTCCTTTGGTCTTACTAATGCCCCAACAGCTTTCATGGACTTAATGAACCACGTGTTCAAATAGTACTTGGACATGTTTGTTATAGTGTTCATTGATAACAATCTAGTCTATTCCCGTAGTGAGAATAATCACATAGACCAACTCAGAATCATACTTCAGACTCTCAAAACTCATCAGTTGTTCGTCAAATTTAGTAAGTGCAAATTTTGGCTAAGGTCAGTATTTTGGTCATATTATTTCCGGTGATGGAATTAGAGTTGATCCTCAAAAGACCAAAGCGGTGGGAAACTGGCCTAGACCCATCTCTTCATCAGATATTAGGAGTTTGCTGGGTTGACCTTGTAATTACGGTTGGTTTGTTGAAGGATTTTCATGTATTGTAATCCTCATGTCCATATTGACTAAGAATAAAGTACAGTTTCAATGGTTAGATTCCTGCAAAAAGAGTTTTGAGGATTTGAAGACTCGACTCACCTTTGCCAAGGTTTTGACTCTACCAAATGGTTTAGATGGTTTGTTGTGTACTACAATTCATCCATGATATGCCAAAATTAAAATTTTCTTATGCAAGTGTAAGAGGTCATTGTTAAATATAGATCCCAACAATGTTTGGGGTCAAATCCCATAGGGAATACTCTTGCAACTTAGTAAGTTGCTTTTTAATTGACTGTTGATCTAACGTTCCGGGATAAAGGGGGTTTTAATGTGTTAGTAATATTCTTTCACTCTTGTATCATAACAAGGTCCAACTACTAAGAGTTAATACAAATATAACTTCAATAGGAGTAAGATAACTAGGGTTATGCTTACCAAGACGTTCAAGCAGTTAGCGTTGCAAATTTGTGGTCAGTTTCTAACTTATGATTTCAATTGCAAGAAGTATTGAATTCTAAGGATATACCCACTTATTTCACAACCTAATGGGTATTTCACCCTTTACTTCTTTCGAACTTAAAGGATTCATGCATTATTCAATAGAATTCTCGTAAGGGTTGATCATGTTAGGGCATTAACCCTTAACCTAAAGGGAAAATCTATGATTTCATGTGAATCATCTCTTTTCCCAACATCCAATTTCTTGTTCAGACAAGTGGTGTGCATAGGGTCACTTAACGAGATTGGAACCAAGAGATATCATTATAATGAAAAGAGGTTCATACAATTTAGACATGTATAAGAAATCAGATGAATTCACAACCCCAATCAACTATCTACATCAAGGCTCCCATAACCCTAGTTATGGAAGCTTAGCCACTCATTTCCATATAAGATATCAAAAACATATTGATATTCATATATAACTTTAAGGGAATACATATAAAAGTTGCAATATTTTTCTCTCAATTTTCAATGGAAAAGTATAGAAATATTAGTTAGGTCTAAAGTTCTAGATTCCAATCTCAAAGAATAGTGTTACGAGGCTCTTATTAGAGGAGAAAAGTATGATACTACTGTCCAAAGTGATGAAATAAAACCTAATACTTATTATTTAGATGATTCCAAAACTGGAGTTTTAAAATTCAAATTCGGAATTGCCACTTCGTGCTCGACGGATAAAGTAACAGTTTGTGACGGAGGCAACGGTCTATTGCCTGGACCATCGCGAGACTTCCAGTGGCACACCATTCTATTTTTTGGCGATGGTCTAGGTTGACGGTCCATCCCAGAGGTGACGTTCCATTGCATAGACCGTTGTGGGACTTTAACTGGCATAACATTTTGTTTCTCTGCGACGGTTTAGGTCGACGGTTCATCGCAAGGTCGACAGTCCTTTGCTTAGACCGTCACCTTTAATTTTTCTATTTCATTTCCTAGTTTTCCAAGTTATTCTTTGCATTCATTCCTTTCCCTTAAAACACTAAAAACCAATGTAAAATATGGAAATAGTTTCTTTAAAACACACAATTATCCTAAGAGAAAGGCCTAAAATGTTTTGTCAAAAGCCAGAACATCAACACCCTCAACTTAAGGCTATTGCTTATCCTCAAGTAACTCAACACCAAGATTCATATATGAACAACATCATGATGGGAAATTCTCATTCAAACCAACATAATCTTATAATTATTCAACTTCCCATTCAGCTATGTGATCTCAACACATATGCATCTATTACTGACATTCACTACTAATTAGCATATTCACAGCCACATATACAATACCCCGAAGAAATAAGTAGACCAAGAAAAAATCAACATTCCCTTACAATCAAAGAAGTCCATCTCACATTATACAATCAAGTCGTGGACTAAACTAAGACTCTCACTCTTAGAAAAGAAGTTACAAGCATAGTCCACACCCATAATCTTGCCCTTATTATCTAGCATTCTCTCATATTTGACTCACCAAGATCAAGTAGGACTTTCTAATGGTTGTAATAAGGTTTAAGCTTAGTGAGGGTTGATTATTTAGACAAGTGACTCAAAGTACAGGACTTCGCTCTCTTTAACCCCTTTTTCGTAGTTACTCATCAGGATTTCAATTTCTTTAACTCATACCCAATCTTTATTTTCCATCTATGCCCCTTAGCTTAATCTTTTTTTTTAGAAAGAACAGAAGAATCAACTATCCTTAACTTAAACTGGTGCAGTTAGTTGAGGTGCACAATATCTATTTAGACATCTAACTAGACTAGGTCCAGATGCTACTTCTTAAACCAACATCAATTCACCTTCCTATGCTGCCAACAATCCAATAGTAGCCACCTTCAACTTAGGTGATTTACATAAGTAGAAGTGTACAATATCCAAAATTGGACCAGGGCCAAAGCTACATGTTAACACCTTCTAGAGAAGGAATAAAACTTATCAAACTTATTTAGATAGAACAAACACTAACCAGGCTCAATTGGGTTTACAAAGGGAAAAAATACTTTTTTGTGGGTCATTATTTTGGCTACATGAACGAGCAAAACAAGGAGGCCTACTATCCTATCTTATTGAGTCAAACACTAGATAACATCCAATGAACCGAGAAATTTCTAGGTTTAACACATATGTAAGAACTATGCAAACACTTGCACATGAAGACACTGAGTTAATTCCCCTTCTACTAACTCCTGGGATTTATACCACATAGCTATGCTTTGCTTCACTTATCATTCTAATACCAGTTTTAGAGTCACAAATGGTTGCACAGCACCTTACCAAATGGACAAAAATAAATAATTATATAAACATTCAAAATACTTTGCCACAATCACTTATTTTTCATATATACATAATGATGTCAATAGAATATAAAATTGCTTATATAGATAATCACTTGACAATATTTACAATATATCACATAAAAATAAAAATACAAACTACACATGCCGGTTCTCCCAACTAAACATGAGGGAAAAGAACATCAGCAACAAAACCCCCCATGGTACAAGTATTACCCCCTCCAAAAATAATGCAATGTCCTCAATGCATGTAAAGTAAAAACAAAGGAAGAAAGCTACTTGTATAACCTTTCAATCAGATGATGCATCAGTCAAATGGTCTGAGGATGCTTTGGCCTTATCTTTAACAATATTGACCTCTACGATGGTAGGGGTCCTCACAGAAAAATCATCCAGAATTAAAGGGATCTCACGATGGCCTGGGTTAGAAGTTGGCCCCCTAGCTGGGGCCATACTGGTAGACACTCTAGCTACTTCATATCCTACTCTCTTTTTTCTTCTCTCCTCATCTCTCCTTGATCTTCTGTTGGATTTCATCATATCATGCTGCTCTTGTTCCTTAGGTTTCATGCCTACCCTTCATTTTCTCTTTTCAACTTTTCTTTTAGCATGCTCATCTACTTGCATTTTACCTATATCTTTGATCAGTCTCCCTATTAAGTCAACAATCCCTTCATATTCATTATCTATAATCTGGACTGGATGAAACATGGATTACTGCAGTTTCCATTTTAGTTCTGCTATATCTACCTGAGTTTGTCTAAACTCCACCATAAATTTGGTGAAATCTTGAATAGACATAGCATCCAAATTCTTGTTGATCTGATCCTCCATATTGTCGATCCTTAGGTAAATGTTCTAGTAAGGACGTACTGCAGCCTCTACAGTTTTTTTAATAAAAGGTTTGAAATCTGCCCTCATATAGCTAACTATTTTTCAAACCTTTTCTAGGCTTGGATTGCTTTTGCAAAGTTTTCATGGTTCAGCCTGTATTCGAAATATTGGGGGAAGACTGATGCAAAATCTGTAGACTTACCCGTAGGTATCAAAGATGAACCTGAAGATGTGGTAGGAGGCACATACATAGTCAGAGGTAATGTCATAACTGAAGCAACCTTAGATGTTTCAGGAATTAGTGTCGGATGAGTCTAATGAGCTGGAGGCATGTTGACTCTCAATATCTTATTTATACATTGCCCGTACCTCATTATCAATTCCACTAATTAAAGAGACATTTTCTTACCTGCACAACTCAGTGATCAGACAGAAATGATAGTGCAGTAGTAGTTTTATGAGCGTGGGTAAATAATTCATTGGTAATAATGTGGATGAAATCCACAGTTAATACTTCAATCAATGTATCAACAATCACAACTGTGTTGATTTCTAAACGATCATCACTGCCTGTTGGCACTAACCTCAACCTCATAATTACCCACCAAAACTTAGACCTAAAGCTTAGGGATGACTTAGATATTCTTTTGTGTCGGTTGTGTAACCATGCAGGCTCTCCTTTTTCTGTCAATATTTTGGCCAGCCAAGGCCTTTGGTTGCTCGCCATGAACAATCGATACTCCAAATCTGGTATTACTCCCGATATCTGATATTCAAGCCCGAACAAGAACCTATTCAGTGTATGCTCCAAGATATCTATGTTGATTCCCCACACAGGAAGTGTGTCTAGATTGTTTATGTCACTAACTGATGCACCTGATGGACAGTATTTCTCCAACAATGCCAAGTAGTTGGCAAAAAATTCACAAACTAGATTTGGTTGATACGATCTGAGTGGATGACTCATCCGTGCCAACTCATATTCATTGAATCGGCGCTCAAGTTATGGATACTCATGCAGAGTTGTAGTTACAATATAATAATATTTGAAAGTAGGACTCTTGACTTCCAACCTATTAGTTTTCTCAAGCCCTTTGTAGAAGTGTTTCCAAGAGCCTTCAACCTTCTACCTAATAGCCTCCCGCAGTTGCAGGTCCTTACGCCAAGCAAAGTTTAGGTCCTCCTATTCTAAAAACACTACTTGGGCGGGGCTAGATGTTTCAACCCCTTCCTCACCTGAGCTTAAGGTCGAGCTACTGTTGCTATTGCTATCACCCTACTCTTCAGATTGGGAGGATGGAAAAACCACCTGGCGTCATTGGTGGGTTTTGTAACATGGTGCATCTGAACCCTGTGATGGTTCTGTCCTAGCCCTTTGGCCTCTACTCCTGCCTTTGGTTATTGGTACTTTTTTTACCATATCACTTGCACGTAAGACATTTATCAGTTTAGAGACTCAAATCATAAGATAAAAAAGTTTTCAACCAACGATTGGTAGCGCAACGGCCCATCGGGTCCGTGACGGTCCATTAACCCGAACTGTCGGGTCAATTTCAGTAACTTAAAGTGTGGGCACTCTGCGATGGGTCATCAGGTGTCCAACGGTCCATCAAATAAGCCATCACCTGTAACTTTGAAATTCAAACCTCATTTTTGCATTTAGTCCAACACCTTGCGTACACTTCATTTAAACATGTTTTTCATGGAATTTTCATCAATACTACAACACTACTTTTGCCATTTTTGGTCCATGGGCTACTCAAACTTCACCCAGGACAGTGTTTGTCAGGTTTTAACTTAGTTCAGACCCACAAAGAATCAATTAAGATCAAAGAAAATTGTTTCAACACTAAGCCTTCACATGATTTCATTGTTCTTAGTGTTGAATAAAATAGAAAGTTATAAAGAGAACAAACCTTAGTATTGCAGTACTTGAAGCACTTTTATTTACTTGTGATGGAGAGAAACAAAGAAGAGATGAATTTTAAATAAATGGGAAACAAAAGACGAGAAGTATAAGAAGAGAATGAAAAGTCTCAGATACGTTGAATGCATGAAAACTAAATAGTCTTAGACACTTGAACAGTTGGGGCATTACTTAACCACTTTGAATTGTCCCTTTAAAAATGTTTGGGTCGGATAAGAATGAAATATTCAACAATTTAAGTTGATCTGACCTGGCCTATTAAACTAGGGTTAAGTGAAAGGGTTCAAGCGATGGTCAGTAGCATCTGCAACTGTTCGTCAGGTGACCCGTCGCACCTTTTTCAATGACTTACCTTGTGACTCATCGGTGATGGTTGGGCTGAAGATCCATCATGCTTCTGACGGTCCATCATCCAACCCATTGCTACTTTTCCAGTAACCTAGTTTCTGCCCTTTTTCACAACGATTCCTGTGATGGTCCATCGAAGCAGCGATGGTCCATCGGGTAATCCTTCGGTTACCCCAACCTCTTTTAGCTTCTGTTTTCCTGCACTAATAGAACTGCACACTTACACAAATCCTTCAGCATGCACAAAATATGAAAATAACTTAAACTAATGCTTTAAAACAACATACTGTGGATTTCCTCCCCCTAGAGCCTGATTTATTATCGCGGCACGACTAAATTATCTCAATTACTCAGATTTCATCGAGATAGATTTTAGAAATACTCTTTATCGAGTCCATAAGACTGATAAACAGTTTCACACACTACCCATTAACCTTGAAGACACTTATGTCTTTATTTTCAAGTTCCACTACTCCAGATGAGTAGACTTGGTTAACTCTAAATGGGCTAGACCATTTAGATTTAAGCTTACCTAGAAAAATCTTGTGTCGGGAGTTGAAGAGGATGTATCAGTAATAATTGTACAGTAATCTTTGTGTACTTGGCATGCACAATACTACCCTACATAGAACAAAAACAATAAAGTAAAGTAAAATTGGGAAACTTTGACCAAAGGTCAATTAACAATCACAGACTTAATTGACAATTGTAATTCCTGGTAACGGTGCCAAAATTTAATACACCTAAATTACAACTTTCTTATAAAAGTTTAATCGGTCGTTGCCAAATATAGAACCCAATGAAGGTTAGGTTCGAATCCCACAGGGAATACTCGTGCAACTAAGTAAGTTTATTTTTAATGGACTATTGATCTAACATTTCAGGATAAAGGGTGTTTGAATGTGTTTGTAACACCCTGATTCGCTAAACCGGAATGTTTGTAACTAATAATGCAAAATACATAAAACTGTAAGGCTATAAGGTTCAACCAAATAAAACCATGTGGGTGAAAATACCCAAAACAACTCAATTTGAAAGCAATGTCTGGACGTAAATTTGAACATAAATCTGAAAGCCTCTAATCTATCTAAATAAGGAGTTGAAGGAACATGTCTCCAACTAACTCTGTAAAACTGAACTAAAGAAATAAATAAATGTAACAAATGATATTGTCCTCGAATTAATGAGGACTCACTGTGTCTCTACAATTGGAATGCTACCTCTACTGCTAGGTTAAAGCTCGTGTCTCAGAACCTATGGTTTAATAGGAAAAGAAAGCACCATAGTGCAAATGCATCAGTATAACTGGAGTACTGAGTATACGAGGAAGGTAGGCTAGACAGAAAAGGTTTCATGCATGAACAACACTGACCGACTAAGATGAATGTGGGAGTGAAAACACACATATATAGAAACTGGGACCGTGAATACATGATAGCATGACCTGCAAGCTAATACATGGTTTACTAATAACTGTCATGACTGATACTGAAACTAATAACATGGATGACTGTATCTAACAGTCCTGTATATACTAAAATCTAAAGAATGCCTTGAGTTCTTTTATTGAGACTGAAACTAAAATTGTGGGAAGTAGTGTTTAACCGACATTCCCCATGTATGTTGTTATGGCTAAGCTAGGGTCCAATCTCTGCCCTAATTGGAGGGGTGTCAATACTGTGCCACGGGTAAGGACAGCCTGTAAGTGACCCTTATCTAACGGGTACTCAATAAGAACGGTGGGAACCCTTAACTGACAAGTTAAGACACCTCATCAACCCTAATTTGATGGGTTAAGATGTCTCAACCTACGCTAGCTACGTAGTTTTGGAACACAAGGATGACTACTAAGAATCACACCCTGAACTGGCGGGTGAGTTCCCATCCTTGGGTTCACTCAGTGCTAGCCTCTACTCCTATCTGGAGGGACTGGACATGAATAACTGACTGTGCATGCCTTAATCTTATTAAATTCCATTGACTGGTGGAATGTTATTGATATCTGTCAACTGACTAAGATCATGAGGTTTTCCTGAGTCACGTGACTGACTGAAGTTTATGGAATCATAGCTTGAGTTAGGATATCGTGAAACATAACATAGCTCTAGGAACACAGCTATAGTTTTTGGGTACAAGTACTCCCAGGACTCGATAGGAGGAAACTAACAGACATGACATAACTTGATCACAAGATTTGAGTCCACAATTCACAATATCATAAGTAAGGCTTTTATAATAAGAATGGCTCTCAACAAACTAGCACATGATTGGGAATGCACACAACATGTAAATACTTCCATGGCTTTAATAACATGGTCTTTCCATATCGCAACAATATTATGAGCATCTCGTACAACTTCTTTAATTTAAGACAATAGCATGGGGATCATGTTGAACATAAACTAAGAACATGGAATAGTCATTTAGGACTTATTATGTCATAAAAGCATGATTTCTATTCCCTTAGGTATTTTCACAAACACCTTACATGCACATATTAGGCATAGGTTGATTCACCAAGATTACAATATTCAACCACCAATTTCACATATTTATACGTTAAATACCACTATATCCTCACAATAAACATACAAAGATCCCATCTTAGGCATCATCAAACTCCAACCACATGAACATCAACCACCAACAACATAAACATCATGATATAAAATTTAGAAGATGGTTCTTGAGCTTCATCGAAGAAAGGAGTCCATGAATCAACTCACGCATACCTTAGAAGGAAGATTCTTGATGTTTGACGGAGGAATTTCCTTGAAATCGGATCTTCAAGCTTAGTTACACAACCCTAGTGGTTTTTCTCTTTTAGTGCTCTTGGATGATGATCTTTGAGATGATAATAGGGTTGTAATACATTTAGAAGCTATATATTTCATAGGGTTAAGTTTAGGGACGTGTAAAGAGTGTTAAAAGACTTAATTACCCTTAAAATAACTCACAACGGAGTGTTTTTGGCACCTGGAACTGACTTAGGCAGCGCCCATATGATTGCCTAAGCTAGGATAGGCGGCGCCTAACCAATCGCCTATGTTTGGTTGGGTGGCACCTAACCAATCACCTATCCTTACTGTAACTCATAAAAATGGGCATAACTTTCGCTCGGGTATTGGATTAAGGTGAAATTAGTATCGCTGGAAAGCTAATTCGATTCTCTACAATTTGGTGGGTCTAAATCAGCCAAAATACCATATAAACATCGAGTTATACTTGTTCAAATATGACTTTTGAACAATCGAATACTAAAACTTGATGAATTCAAAAACTCTTAGCTTGTATTACCTTAAGTGGCTCATATGAACATGCTTAATGCATCATATGCTATTCTATAACTAGGATATTCATTATAAGTCATGTACTCAAGTATGAATCACAGGATAAGAGATTTCATATATAGGAACACTATTTACTTCCTAGCTTAGAAACATGCGGGGTATTACAGTATCTCCCCCTTGGGAACATTCATCCTCGAATGATAATTTACTGAGAAGGGATATAAGACAATAGAACCTGAACTAAACATGAAGAACTGAAACTTGATCTCATGACTGACATACTAAACCTACTAAGCTCGTGCATATCTGATGCACAGACAACTGACACATGAATGCATGACTGAGTATGAAATGGTTAATAGGTACCAAGTTTATACTGGAAACATAAACATTAAACTGAATAAGCTTAGGAAGAACTGTTACCTTGAGCTTGATCTGAATTGGCAGGGAAGAGGTGATGATACTTGGTACGCATATCTGCTTCTACTTCCCAAGTAGCTCCCTCATGAGACTGACTTCTCCAAAGAACCTTGACTAGAGGGACTTCTTTGTTCCTCAACCTATGAGTTTGATAATCTAAGATTTTGACTGGAATCTCTTCATAAGAGAGGCTGTTCTGAATGTCGATGCTCTGAATAGGGACAACAATTGTTGGGTAACCTATGCACTTATTTAGAAAAGAGACATGGAAGACTGGATGGACTGAGGCTAGTTTTAAAGGCAATAAGCTACCTTGCCGAAGCGATAAAGAATTCTAAATGGGCTGAGATACCGGGGACTGCGTTTTCCTTTCTTGCCGAACCTCTTCACTCCCTTCATGGGAGAGATCTTAAGATAGACATAGTCATTGACCTTGAACTCGAGATCCTTTCTATGAACATCTGCATAGGACTTCTGTTGGCTCTGAGCATCCCGACATCTCTCTACGATCAACTGAACTTTCTCTAAGGCGTCGAATACTAAGTCAGTACCTGTGACTGAGGCCTCACTAACTTTGAACCAACCAATCAGAGATCAACATCTCCTACCATAGAGAACTTCAAATTAGCGAGGCCGATTGATCGTCCCAACTTTTCTTGAAGTCAATTGCACACACCTTTAGCATATCTTCAAGAGTCTGAATGGTCCTCTCTGCTTGACCATTTGTCTGAGGATAAAATGTTATGTTGAGATGGACTTAGGTACCGAGACCCTTTTGGAATGTTTTCCAAAAGTGAGAAGTGAACTGGGTACCTCTATCTGACATAATAAATAGTGGAACACCCTGTAACATGACTAACTCCCTGATATAGAGTTTGGCATAATCCTCGGCGGAATAAGAAGTACGAACAGGAAGGAAATAAGCTGACTTAGTCATTCTATCTATCGTGACCCAGAATAAATCATGCTGATGACGAGTTTTAGGCAACCACGTCATGAAGTCTATGTTAACTTCTTCCCATATCCAAGTAGGAATGGTGAACTCTTGCATGAAACCACTAGGTTTCTGATACTCTATCTTAACCTGCTGGCATGTAGAGTACTTATCCATAAACACTGCAATATCTCTCTTCATCCCACTCCACCAATAGATCTCCCACATGTCGTGGTACATCCTAGTGGCCCCTGGATGAATAGAGTATCGCTGAAACTGGAATGCTACACGGTGCTCATAACCCCGAGGGACCATAAGCTAACCTATGACTGATATCTATACCCAAAACAAGTCAATCTCAAAGCTAAGTCTGAATGAAAATCTGAACATAAATCTAAAAGCCTCTAAACTATCTGAATAAGGATTTGAAGAAACATGTCTTCAACAAACTCCATAAAACTGAACTGAAGAAATAAATAAATAAATATATTAAATCATATTATCCTCGAATCAATGAGGACTCACTGTGTCTCTGTGACTGGAATGCTACCGCTACTGCTGGACTGGAGCTTTTATCTCAGAACCTATGGTGTAAAATGAAAAGAAAGTACCATAGTGCAAATGCGTCAGTACAACTGGAGTACTGAGTATACAAGGAAGTTAGGCTGAACATAAACTATTTCATGCATGAACAACACTGACTAAATAATATGAACGTGGGAGTGCAAACACACACATATAGTAACTGGGACCATAAATACGTGATAGCATGACCTATAAGCTAATACATGGTTTACTGAAAATTGTCATGACTGATGCTGAAACTGATAACATGGGAGACTATATCTAATAGTCCTGTATATACTAAAATCTAAAGAATGCCCTGACTTCTTTTATTGAGACTGATGCTAAAACTGTGGGAAGTTGTGTTTAACCGACATGCCCCATGTATGCCATTATGTCTAAGATGGGGTCTAATCTCTGCCCTGACTGGAGGGGTGTCAATATCGTGCAACAAGTAAGGACAACCTATGAGTGACCCTTATCTGGCGGGTACTCAATGAGAATGGTGGGAACCCTAAACTGACGGGTTAAGCCACCTCATCAACCTTAATCTAACGGGTTAATATGTCTCAACCTATGCTGGCTACGTAGTTCTAGAACACAAGGATGACTACTAAGAATCACACCCTTGACTGGCAGGTGAGTTCCCATCTTTGGGTTCATTCGGTGCTAACCTCTACTCCCATCTAGAGGGACTGGACATGAATAAATGACTGTGCATGACTTAATCTTACTAAACTCCATTGACTGGTGGAATGTTATTAATATCTGAAAACTAAGATCATGAGGTTTTCCTGAGTCACATGACTGACTGAAGTCTATGGAATCATAGCTTGAGTTTGGATATCATGAAACATGACATGGCTCTAGGTACACAACTATAGTTTTCGGGTACAAGTACGCCCAGGACTCGATAGGAGGAAACTGACACACATGACATGACTTGATCACAAGATTTGAGTCCACAATTCACAATATCATAAGTAAGGCTTTCACAATGAGAATGATTCTCAATAAACTATCACATGATCAGAAATCCACACAACATGTGTATACTTGGATGGCTTCAATAACATGGCTATTCCATATTGCAACAATATCATGAGCATCTCGTACAACTTCTTCAATTCAAGACAATAGCATGGGGATCACATTGAACATAAACTTAGAACATGGAATAGTCATTTAGCATTTATTATGACATAAAAGCATGATTTATATTCCATTAGGTATTTTCATAAACACCTTACATGCACATCTTAGGCATAGGTGGATTCATCAAGATTACAATATTCAACCACTAATTTCACATATTTATATGTTAAATACCACTATACCTTCACAATAAACATAAAAAGATCCCATCTTAGGCATCTTCAAACTCCAACCACATGAACATCAACCACCAACAACATAAACATCATGATACAAAAAGATGGTTCTTGAGATTCATGGATAAAAGGATTCCATGAATCAACTCACGCATACCTTAGAAGGAAGATTCTTGATGATTGACGAAGGAATTTCCTTGAAATCAGATCTTCAAGCTTAGTTATGCAACCCTAGTGGTTTTTCTCTTTTAGTGCTCTTGGATGATGAGATTTGAGATGATAATGCAGTTTTAATATGTTTAGAAGCTATATATTAAATAGGGTTAAGTTTAGGGACATGTAAGGAGTGTTAAAAGACTTAATTACCCTTAAAATAACTCAAAATGGGGTGTTTTTACCACCTGGAACTGACTTAGGCGGCACCCAAGTGATTGCCTAAACTAGGTTGGGAGGCACCTAACCAATCGCCTATGTTTGGTTGGGCGGCGCCTAACCAATTGCCTATCCTTATTGTCTCTCATAAAAATGGGCATAACTTTTCGCTCGGGTATTGGATTAAGGCAAAATTGGTATCGTTGGAAAGAAAATTTGATTCTCAAAAATTTTTTGGTTCTAAATCATCCAAAATACCACATTAACATCGAGTTACACTCATTCAAAGATGACCATTGCACAATCGAACACTAAAACTTGATGAATTCCAAAACTCTTAGCTTGTAATACCTTAAGTGACTCATATGAACATACTCAATGCATCATAAGCTATCCTATAACTGGGATATTCATTGTAAGTCATGTACTCAATTATGACTCATAGGATAAGAGATTTCATACGTAGGAATACTTTTTTACTTCCTAGCTTAGAAACATGCGGGGTATTTGAATGTTAGAACTATTCTTTCACTCTTATATCACGCTGAGGTCTAGCTACTGA
This sequence comes from Capsicum annuum, assembly GCF_002878395.1. Lineage (NCBI taxonomy): Eukaryota > Viridiplantae > Streptophyta > Magnoliopsida > Solanales > Solanaceae > Capsicum > Capsicum annuum. The sequence continues at coordinate 96,529,935 of NC_061120.1, read as the reverse complement.
TAGTTAATGCAAATATAACTTCAATGAGAGTAAGATAACTAGGGTTTTGCTAATCAAGAAATTCAAGCAGTTAGGGTTGCGAATCTATGGTCAATTTCTAACCTATGATTTAGATTGCAAGATGTATTAAATTCTAAGAATTTACCCACTTGTTTCTCAACCTAATGGGCATTTCACCATTTAATTCTTTCAAACATAAAGCATTTATGCATTATTCAATAGAATTCTCATAAGGGTTGATCCTGTTAAGGCATTAACCCTTAAACCAAAGGGTAAATCTATGGTTTTCTTGTGAATTATCTCTTTTCCATCATCCACTTTCCTGTTCAGACAATTTGTGTTAATGGGCTCACTTCTCATGTTTTGAACCTATACATGTCATTATAATGAAGAGAGTTTCATACAACTTCGACAAGTGTTAGAAATTAGATTGAACTCACAATCCAAATCAACTCTCTATATCAAGGCTCCCATAACCCTATTATGGAAGCTTAGCCACTCATTTCCATATAAGATATCAAAAACATATTGATATTCATAAATAACTTCAAAGGAATACTTACAAATGTTACAGTATTGTTCTCTCAATCTTCAATGAGAAAGTATAGAAATAATAGTCAGATCTCAAGTTTTAGCTTCCAATCTCAAAAAATAGTGTTACAAGGCTCTCAATAAAGGATACAAGTATGATTAAAATTCAGAATTGCTGGTTCGTGCGTGATGGATCGGGCAACGATTCATTGCTGAGGCGATGGTCCATTGCCTGGACCGTCGCAAGACATGCTGTGGCAAAAAAAATTATCTCTTGGAGACAATCTAGGATGATGCTCCAGTACAGTGGTGATGGTCCATCGTATCAACCATTGTAGGACTTCTAGAGGCACAATATTCTATTCCTTGGTGACGGTTTAGGATGACGATTCGTCTTAGGGTTGAAGGTCCATTGCCTGGACCATCGCTTGTTATTTTTCTGTTGCTTTGCCTAATTTTTCCAAGTTATTCTTCACATTCATTCCTTGTCCTAAAACACTAAAAACCAATGTTACATAAGATAATAGTTGCTTGAAAACCCATAATTATCCTAAGAGAAAGACCTAAAATATTCTGTCAAAAGCCATAACATCAATCCAGAGTAGGTTTGGGTTATGTCCTCATGTAGAAAGGTAAGATAATAGCCTACGCCTCTAGAAAACTTAAGTCCATGAGAAGAATTATCTGACTCATGATATTGAGTTTGCAGCTGTAGTGTTTGCCTTAAAGATTTGGAGGCACTATTTTTATGGGGTACATGTAGATGTGTGCACAGATCACAAGAGCTTGTAGTCTATCTTTTCTCAAAAAGATTTAAATTTGCGTCAAACAAGGTTGTTAGAGTTATTGAAAGATTATGACTTGAGTGTTATTTATCATCCGGAAAAGGCCAATATGGTGGCTAATGCTCTCAGTAGACTGTCTATGGGTAGTATTACTCATCTTGTGGATGATAAGAAGAATTTAGTTCAGGAAGTTCATCAGCTTGCCCGACTAGGTGTCTGCTTAGTCTATTCAGCAGAAGGTAGTGTATAAGTGCAGAACAAATAGTTTTGAATCCTCTTTAGTTTCTAAGGTAAAGGAAAAAAGGATTGAGATCCCAGTCTTATTACGCTAAAAGAGTGAGTCAGAGATCAGATAGTAGAGGTTTTCTCCCAGGGGGAGATGGTGTTTTGTATTTTGAGGGCCGGCTATGTGTGACAAGTGTAGATGAGTTGAGGTAATGAATTCTTACAAAAACGCATGGTATACATTACTCTATTCATCTAGAGGCCACTAAGATGTACCATGATTTGCCGGAGATCTATTAGGGGAATGGGATGAATAAGGATATTGTAGAGGTTGTAGTTAAATGCTCTACATGTAAGCAAGTTAATATTGAGCACCAGAAGCCTAGTGGGTCCATGCAAGAGTTCACTGTTCCTACAAGGAAATGGGAAGAAGTAAACATGGACTTTGTGATGGGTTTGCCTCGTACTCATCCTCAGCATGATTTTATATGGGTTATCATAGACAGGATGGCCAAATCAGCTAATTTCTTGCCAGTCCATACCTTATATTCAGCCGAGCACTTTTCCAAACTCTATATCAGAGAGTTGGTCAGGTTACATGGAGTCCTAGTAGCTATTATCTCAGGTAGAGGTACCCATTTTACCTCTTATTTTTGGAAAGCATTCCAAAAGGGTCTTGGCACCCAAGTTCATCTCAGTACAACCTTCCACCCTAAGACAGATGGTCAAGAGAAAAGGACCATTAAAACTCTAGAAGATATTTTAAGAGCATGGGTTGTCGATTTTAAGGGTAGTTGGGATGACTACTTGTGTTTGAACAAGTTTGCATATAATAACAGCAATCATTCCAGTATTAAGATGGTTCCGTTTAAGGATCTCTACGGTAGGAGATGTAGATCTCCAATTGGTTAGGTAGAGGTAGGTAAGGCCGCAGTAGTAGGGCCTGACCTAGTGTTTGATGCGCTAGAGAAGGTTCAATTGATCAGAGAAAGGGCTGGCCAGAGCTGACAAAAATTGTATGCAGATGTGATGAGAAAGGATCTCGAGTTTAAGATCTATGATTTTATGTACTTGAAAATCTGTGCCATGAAAGAAGTGAAGAGGTTCGACAAGAAGGGAAAGCTCAGTCCCCGATATATCGGTCCTCATAAGATTCTCAGTCATTTCAGAAATGTAGATTATGAGCTTGAGTTGCCTTCGGATCTAGCTTCAGTACGTCCAGTATTCCATGTCTTCTTGGTAAAGAAATGCATTGGTGACCCAATAATCATAGTCCCCTTAGAGGATGTAAATGTTCAGAATGTCCTCTCCTTCAAAGAGGTTCCAGTTCAGGTCCTCGATCATCAGATTTGCAGACTGAGGAACAAATAAGTACCATTAGTAAAAGTTCTTTAGTAGAATCAGTCGATAGAGGGACCTACTTAGGAAGCAGAAATAGATATGTAGACCAAGTATCCTCACTTCTTCTTCGGATCCTCAGATCGAGCGTAACATAACAGTCTTCCTTAGCTTTACTTAGTTCCATGTTCAGGTTTAATTCTAACTTGGTATCCATTACCGTTGCATACTGAGTAATCCATCCAAAATCAGTTCAGTGATGTACTCATGCATCATATATGCATGGTCAGTAGTAAAAACCAGCTTATCAATAGCTTCAGTCATGTATTCCATGCATCAGATATGTATGCTCAGTGCAAGAGCTCATTTTATCAGTAGTTCAGTTATGTAGTCATGCATTAGATATGCATGTTCAGTGTGTCAGCTCAGTCTATCAGTGTTTATCAGTTTAATCAGTTTTATTCGAGAATGAATGTTCCTAAGAGGGAGATATTGCAATACCCTATATTTCCAAGCCTAAATTAACTCTTATTCCATGAGTTAACGAATATAAAATTTTTGAAATACCTAGTATTTTTAAGTTTAGAGTCTGCCATTGCCTAGAAAATTCAATTAACTTTCCAATGGTATAAAATTCTCCTAAATTCAATAACCGGTAAAATGTTATGGCTATTTTAAGTTTCAGCCATTAAACACTTTCATTAAGGCCAGTAGCGCATCGTGGAGTATGTCAAAATAGTAATTTTCAGTTTTCAGTTAGATACCGCGATACCAGGCATCACGCCAAAGCTTATTTTCACATTTATCAATTTTCAATGTACCAACGCGATCCCACCGCATCGTGATGAGTCCTAATTTCAGAATAAAAGGGGCACCGCAATTCCACAACACCAATCCCTTAGTTTCGAATTGTGTATTTCTAGTGGCCCGATGCGATCATGGCACATCGCGCTAGTTGCCCAATTTGGAAAAATTTAATAAAAATTAAATGTTTCGTCCAGGGTTAAAAATGTCTTTTCCCATGATTTTATTCTGCTCAGGTGTGAGATTAAATCCTTATAAACATTTTAAATCATTTGTTTATTAAGTTTTCCCCCAAAATCAAAGCATTCTCTATCAAGGAAACAAACCCTAGCTTCAAGAATCAAGGCCAAAATTCAAGAATTTCTTCAAGCACCTTCAATAATAAATTTTCCATGGTATGTTAGGTGTTCATTCATGGGATCCTTTCATCCATGAAGTCGAAGAACCCTTTCCAAACTTACAAGATCTCAAACATATGATTTCTACATTTGAATTGAATTGAATTCATGTTCATGTCATAGTTGGGTTTAGATCATGATTAAATTACAAGATTTTATAAAATTAATCATTTTATGCATTGAATCACATGATCTTCATGATAAACACTTCAATTTTAAAGTTAATTTATGTAGCTCTGATAACTATATGTGTTTATTATTGTAACATCTAAGGATTCTCTCCATGTATTTGATAAAATGCCTATGTGAATAAAATAGTGCCATTATAACATGATAGCATGTATTCTCTATTCATGTATGAGTAAATGCGTTAGAAGTGTTTGCTAAAATGTCTCAATGAGTGGATTGTGATCAAGTAGCCAATATTATTTTTTCAAGATTATGGTATGCTTTAATTTTCATGCTATTGAGTCCTGGGGGTGTTTAATACATGACAATCAAGTTGTTTATCTAGAGCTAGTGTCAGTTACAAAGAGTATCAGTCATGCCACGATCAGTAGTATTCTCAGTCAGTTACCAAACTCAGTCAGTTATAGAACTCAGAAAAACTCAGTAAACTTAGTCTCGGTCCAGTCCAGTTCAGAATACTCAGTTCAGTGCCTTTCAGTTGGGATTAAGATTCAGCACCGAGCAAACCCAAGGATGGGGCTCACCTGCCAGTAGAGGGTGCGACCGTTAGAAGCAATCTCGGCATCCCAGAACTATATAGCTAGTGTAGGTTAAGACATCAACCTACTAGTTGAGGGTTGATGAGATATTTTAACCTACCAGATAAGGGTTCCACCATTCTTGTTAGAGTACCTGCCAGATGAGGGTAACTCTCAGCTTGTCTTTACCCGTGGAACGGTACTGACACCTTTCCAATTGGGTTTACAGATTGGACCCTGACTCAATTATCTTATATTATTTGGGGCATGTTGGTTAGATGATTACCTCCCACAGTTTCAGTTTCAGTCATCAGAATAGAAATAAGTTCAGTTCTACAGAATAAAGACTGTCTGATAAAGTCAATCAGTATTAGTAGCTTAGTTATCAGAAATCTCAGATTATTAGTTTTTCTATATCAGAACTCAGTACTTAGCTTCCTAAAAGCTCAGTAAGAGTATTTATATGCACGGTATTACATTTTCAGTATTTACAGTAGTTCAAATTATGCATGTACTCTCATGTTCAATTTCTCTATATTATTCAGTTAGTTATTGTTTATGCATATGAACCCTTGCATTCAACCTTACCTCATCTAGCATACTAGTACATTCCATGTACTAACACATACTCTTTCTTTGCATTGTGATGTCTCATATCATAGGTTCGGACACTCAGGTTCCTGACCGCTCATAGATAAATTCAGATTTAGCCAGCATATCAGATTTAGTAGTGAGTCCTCATCATATGAGGATATTCTTTTATTTCATTATTTCAGTAGACTCAGTATTTCAGTAGATGGGGTTAGTTAGGGGATTGTCCCATCAACTCCACTTTCAGGCAGTTTCAGATTAGGGGCTTTCTAGACTAGATTTCAGATAGTATTCAGTTTCATAGATTGTTATTTTAGTTGATACACTTTATCAGTATTTACAAATTTTTAACCTTATGGAATTTCAGAATATTATTCCAAATTTATTATAGTATCATATTTTAGTGCTCACAACAGATATCAGCCATGGGTTAGCTTGTGGTCCTTTGGGGTCGTAAGCATCGTGCAGCGTCTGAGGTACATACTTGAGGTGTTACGCACATGTGATACCTTGATTGATGGTAGATATCGCATATGAGAACCTGTCATCGCTTATGTGATATTTGAGAGTACGAAAAAGAAGTCGTGTAGGAGATAATTGGTCCGATTTTCTTAATTGAGTAAGCGACCAAATTATCGCTTATGCGAGTGGACCAGCTAGAACGGTAACGTATGCACAAATGAACTATGTAACGTATCAAATTCAACACTTTGGACTCAATGAAGATAATAGATATTTTAAAAAACATTATTTCCACCATGTTGATCCCTAAAATCCAATTTCACAAATTTCCAAACAAAGGGTCGAAATGAAATTTAAAATCCATAAAATGAAACCAACTACGTTACAAACCTAAATCGAAGTTTGTTTTGCCTTTTGATACACATATTAATAAATGTTGATCGAAGTAAACTATAAGGCTTCTCAAACCACAAAAACCACAATATCACTTAAATCACACCAAAATGCATCGAGAACCATGCCAATTATCTCCACACCCGAGAAATATCACAAACCAACAACAAGAAGGGGTAAAATAGTCAAATCACATAGAAATAAATATTTCACATAAATCACCAAAATTAAATCGTTACATCTTCCATCACTAAAAATCTATTTCGTCTTCGAACTAAAGGCAAGGGAAATACCCTAATCAGCAAAATAACGGGATAAGAACTAAGCATATCAAACGACCTCCCAAGTAGCATCATCTACAGGTTGATGTCTCTATTGGACCATAACTACTAGAATATCTCTACAACATAAACGTCTAATATCTCTAGCAAAGATGGAGATAGGCTCCTCAACAAATGACAACCTCTTATCTAATTGAATCGAATCCCAATGAATGAGATGAGACTCATCCAAAATGTAATAGAAAAGCATGGAAATAGAAAAACTGGATGAACAACTGATAAATATGGGGGCAGGCCAACTCATTTTCCACATCACAAATAGTCCAAAGAATCTCAAATGGCCTAATATACCTGCGGCTAAGCTTGCCCCTCTTCCCAAACCTTAGCACACCCTTTATGGGTGAAACTTGAAAGAAAATATGATCACTAGCGCTAATATGATGGCACGAAGTCAAAGATCCTCAATACTTCTGCTTTCTCTTAGCTGCTAAAAGCCTATCATGAATGACCTAAACTCTATCCAAAAACTCAAAAAGTTGGTTGATACCTCGAGGTCTAATCTTAGAACCTTAAACCAACCAACTAGATAGCAACAACACCTGCCATACAATGACTCAAAAGTATTTATATTAATATAGGAATGGTAGTAGTTATTATATGCAAACTCCACCAAGGCTAGATGTTGTTCCCACTATCCACCAAAGACAATCACATAAGTGCAGAGCATATCCTTGAAAACCTGAATAGTCCGCTTTGACTGGCCGTTAGTCTGGGGGTGAAATATTATACTAAGATCAACCCGAGTACCTAAATCATACTAAAAGGTCTTCCAAAAGTGAGATGTGAACATTGAAACTCAATTAAATATAATAGAAACTGGCACACCATGAAGATGCATAATCTTGTGAATATAGATAAAGGCTAACCTCTCAGCACTGAAAGAGACCTAAATTGGAATGATGTGGGGAAATTGGAAAACCAATCCACAATAACCTAAGTAATATCAGAACTACATAAAGTATGAGGCAACCCAGTCACGAAGTCCATAGTGATCTGTTCCTATTTCCACTCGAGAATCGGTAACCTCTAAAGCAAACCACCAGGTTTCAAATGCTTGGCCTTCACCTACTGGCAACATAGGCAATGAGCTACAAAATCTGCTACATCCTTCCTCATACCACCCTAGAAGCAATGCTCCCTCAAATTATGATACATCTTAGTCACTTGTGGATGGATGTATTACCTGGGACAATAGGCCTACTCCAACATCAATCTAATCCAACCACCAATTTCTGGCACAAAAACTCGGCCTTCAAACCTCAAAACATCATCGGAATTAAGTGAGGCTTTCTTAACCTCTCCACTTAACACCTTATCCAAATCAATCTCAATCTTATGTCATCAAATTGATGAGCTCAAATCTTCTGCATCAAAGAAGACCTAGCCTCCATGAATACAAAAACATACCTAGGTATCTAAATATCAAGCCTAACAATCTGGTTAGCTAAAGACTGAACCTCTATGTCCAAAGGTCTGTCCTGAGTCAAAAAATATGCCAAGCTACCCATGCTAGTTGTCTTCTGGATTAGGTTATCTGCAACTTATTAGCCTTACTAGAACGATAGAGAATAGTCAAGTCATAATCCTTAAGACACTCAAGACAATGGTGCTATCTCATATTAAGATCTCGTTGGGTTAAGAAATACTGAAAGCTATGATATTCTGAGAAAATCTCACAAAGGATTCCATAATAGTATTGCCTCCACAACTTCATACCGAAAACAACCGCACATAACTCCAAATCATGGGTATGATAATTCTTCTCATGAGGGTTCAACTGGAAACAAGCATACACAATGACCTTACCCTCCTGCATCAAAACAACACCTATCCCAACACCTAAAGTATTACAAAAAAATGGTAAAAGGCACTCTCTCTATAGGCAAGATCAAGATATTAGCTTCTGTTAACAAATCCTTGAGCTTTTGGAAGCTTGCCTCACAAATATTGGACCATCGAAAGAAAACTTTCTTCTGAGTCAATCTAATCAATAGAGTTGCAATAGACAAGAAACCTTTAACAAAACATCTATAGTATCCATCCAAGCCAACAAAACTCTGAATCTCAACTGCCAAAGTAGGCCTAGACTAATAATGAACTACTGCAACCTTGGCTGGATCAACCATAATACTATTCTTGGTCACCACATTACCTAAGAAAGAGAAAGACTCCAGCAAAAATCTACTTAGAAAACTTAGCGTATAACTTCTCATCCCTCTGTATCTAGAGCACAATTCGCAAATACTTCTCATGATTGGGCTCACTCTTGGAATAATCCAAGATATTATCTACAAATACAATGACAAAAGAATTGATATACGGTAGAAATATATAGTTCATCAACCACATAAACGCTACTAGCCCATTGTGCCAAGTATTCCATCTATTTGAGAGTGACTAAGATGTATTCAGAATTGATATACGGTCAAAAAATATAGTTCATCACCACGAACTTATAATAACCGTGTCAAGTCTGAAAATCCATCTTCAGAATAATCGAAGCTCTAATCCTCATCTGGAGATAGTTGAACCTCAAATTAGTATTCGAAAACACAACCTTAAAGGTGATCAAATAAATTATCAATATGAGGTAGATGATAGTTATTCGTAGCTGTCACCTTGTTCAACTGTCGATAATAAATAAACATATTCATAGAACCATCCTCTTTCTTCGCTAACAAGACAGGCGCACCCGAAGGTGATACACTAGGTCAGAGAAATCTTTTATCCAACAATTCCTATAATTGATCCTTTAATTCCTTCAACTCAATTGTGGCAATCTTATAAGGAAACAAATATGAAAAAAATTCCCACTAAACCAACTGACAAACCAAACTATCAGATATAATCCTCTTGAGACTCGAGTAAAGTACACCCTTCCAAGCTATCCTTAGCATATCCGCTGAGCTAAAGTCACAATCTTAGCATAACAATCTAGGAAAACATGGTAAGGAGACAACCAATCCATAAGCAAAATAATATCAAAGTCAACAACATCTATAACAAGAAAATCTAACCAAGTCTCACACTCATCAAAAGTCACAATACAAGATCGATACACCCGATTCACCTCTAAAGAAGCTCCTACAGGGGGAGATACACAAATATACATGGAAAGAGGCTCATTAGTAAAATTAAAACCTAAAGAAAAATATAAAAACACATAGGAGAAAGTTGATCCCACATCAAATAACACAAATGTAGGTCTAAAATAAATAAGGGCGATACCTTTGATAAAAACAACAGAAGCCTCAGCCTTTAGTTTGGTAGTTATAGCTTAACACTATCGAAAACCAGCGATTGGATGAATAGCCCTGCAACTAAGGAAACGAGCTACAAAATCTGCTACATCCTTCCTTGTGAAAACCCACCAGTAATGCTGCCTCAAGTTTGAATATATCTTAGTCACTCCCAAATAGATGGAATACTTGGCACAATGGGCCTCTTCCAAAATCAATCTAATCCATTCATCCACTCTCAACACACAAACTCAGCCCCTAATCATTAAAACACCATCGGAATAAAGTGATGCTTCCTTAGCCTTAACACTTTATCCCGTATCAACGTCAATCCTGCATCATTAAATTGATGAGGTCAAATCTGCTCCATCAAAGAAAACCTAGCCTCCACAAATGCCAAAATATACCCAGGTGTTGAAATATCAATCCTAACCATCTGGTTAGATAAAGACTAAACCTCTAAGGTAAAAGACCTCTCCTAGGTCAAAAGATATGCTTAGCTACACATGGTAGTTTGTTCTTGTCTCAAGGCATCTGCAACCATATTAGCCTTGCCTAGATGGTAGAGAATAGATAAGTGCTAATGCTTAAGAAAATCAAGACAATGACACCACCTTATACTAAGATGTTATTAGGTGAAGAAGAATTGAAGGCTATAATGAAAACAACTGTGCACAACTCACAATCATTGGTAGGGTAATTTGTCTTATGAGGCTTCAACTATTTATAAACATACACAATCACCTTACCCTCTCACATTAACAAAATACCTAAATCAGTGCCCAAAGCATCTTAAAAGATTGTAAAAGTTATGCCCTCCTTAAGAAAAGTCAACATAGGAGTTAAAGTTAACAAACACTTGAGCATTTGGAAGCTTACCTCAAAAGCATCAGACTACTAAAAAGAATTCTTCTTTTGAGTCAACTTGGTCAACAGAGCTGCAATAGATGAAAAACCATAAAAAAACATTGATAATAACCTGCTAAGCCAACAAAATTTTGAATTTCGGTGGATGAAGTAGCTCTAGCCTAATAACGAACCACTATAATCTTATAAAGATAAACCATAATACCCTCCTTAGTCACCAAATAACCCAAGAAAGAAATAGACTCCAACAAAAACTCTCACTTACAGAACTTGGCATGCAACTTCTCATTCCTTAATCTCTCAAGCATAATCTACTAATGTTCCTGATAATCTGCATCACACATGGAATAAACCAAGATGTCATCTATTAAATGTAATGACACAGGAGTCGAGATATAGTCAACCCAAAGGACATGACTAAGAACTCATAATAACCATATCGAGTCCAAAATACTATCTTTGAAATATCCAAAGCTCTAATCCTCAACTAGTGATACCCGAATCTCAAATCCATCTTTGAACATACCGCGAAACTCTGAAGCTAATCAAATAAATCATCGATACGAGAAAGAAGATATTTATTCTTAACCTTTATCTTGTTTAACTACCAATAACTGATACACATCCTCATAGATCTATCCTTCTTTTTCACAAAAAAATAAGTGCATCCCATGGTGATACACTAGGTTGGATAAATCCCTTATCAAATAACTTTTACAACTAATCCTTCTATTATTTCAACTCGATTAGGGCCATAATATAAGGAAGAATAGAAAGGGGATTAGTGCTCAGCTTAATATCAATGGCAAAATCAATAACACGATTTGAAGTCATACTAGGCAAATCAATAGGGAACACATCCACAAACTCATAAACAATACAAACAAAATCCATGAAAGGAGGTAAAGCTACACAAGTATCATGAATATGAGCCAAGTAAGGAAACATCTTATCTCATCCAATCAATGATCCTGAACATAAGATACAACACCGTTAGGACCTAAAAAAAGTGCACCCTTCCAACCTATCGTTGGCACGCTCGATGAAGCTAAATTGACTGTCTTAGCATAACAATCTAGAACTGCATGTTAAGAAGCCAACAAATCCATAAGAAAAATAACATTAAAGTCAACCATATCTAAGACAAGAAAATTTAATCAAGTCTAATGCCCCAAAAAAGTCACAATACAGGATCAGTACACCTGATTAAGGATTAATGAATCTCCTATTGTGGTAGATACATGAATATGCTTGGAGAAAGACACACTAAAAGAATCAAAACCCAAAGAAATAAAGACATATAGGAGAAAATCTATCTCAAATCAAATAACATAGATTCAGATCTGAAATAAATGAGAATAATGCCTGTGATCACAACATCACAATCCTCTGCCTTTGGTCTAGCAAGTATAGCATAGATCTGTCCATGACAACCATCTGGCTAAGTTACCACACGACCACCACTACAGGCTCTACTACCCCTACCTCTCTCACCTCTGGTGGAATCGCTACCTCTCATAATGGAAATAAGGGTAGGTATGATCATATGATGAGGACGATCCTTGGCCACATGGCTAATCTCATCATACACAAAGCAACCTCTACGACCCAACTAAACAGGAGAAGCCACCATTGGGCTCGGATGACCACCTTAAATATTTGGACGAAAATATATACTACCCAAACTCTTGAAGGCTGCCTGCATTAGTATTTTATGATACCCATAAGAATCTGTAAAATCTCTGCCTCATGAATCCTGACCTTGGAACTCACCAAAATGGTGTACCTTCTTAGCGCCTCCCTAATATGCTTGAAGAATACCCTCATTCATCTTAGCATGATCCTCTATGCTAAGAAAAGATGCTCAAAATACAACCATCTGAGATATAGAAAACTGAATAGAAACATCTAACCCCTTTATGAACTTCCAAATCTTTTTATAATCGGTGGAAATACTGGTATAAAAATGTATCAATAATATATATAAATATGCTTGTATTTATATATATGTCATCAAGACCTAGGAAATTAGATCATGACATGAAGGAATGTGAGAATTCAGTGAATGCTAAAAGATTTTATTCACTAAGGCATCACCAAATTACACCTTACTTTTCCAAAAATTACTATGACTTTCTACTATTATGGGAGTACTTAGTAAATATGCCACAAAGTTTGGTGCATCACCAATGTTATCAACCAAATCACCAATTTTTGTTGTCCCCAAGTCACCATGGTTCAACCAGTTTTTTAATTATGATTTTCTAAATGTTTTAACCATGGGTACTTAGAATTCTATAGGTTTTACATTTTAAAACACTATAATTTTTTCTTTTCACAACCCCATTTGGAGTCATGATGGCACCTACCATACCCCACCGGTTGGTAAGCCAATACCATAACTCGGAGCTAATGCAAAGGGGTTATCTTGGTAAGAACGTCCAACACGAACCCTATGTGTGAACATAATATAACAACAATATTGGAGAACTAAGACATCTGATATTCAAATACCAACCCCACGACCAGATAGTATTACTATAGGAGCTTTTAAACTTGATAAGAGGAATTTACAATCTCAAAAACTTAAATGTCTTAAATAATCAGATACACTTGTCTCAAAAATAAAAGACAAATAAATATAGAGGGGAAAGAGGGAAACTCAATCTCCAAAAGCTCACCCTATCTTTGATTAGTCAACTCACATGAACTAGCTTAATAATGGCAACTAGAACCTGGGTCTGCACCAAAAAGGTATAGAAGTGTAGTATGAATACTAAAACATGGGTACTCAGTAGGCATCATCAGCCTACTAAGCTCAAATATAATGTAAGGACGATATAAAGTAAGAAAATAACCTTAAAGTCAAACGATAGGATTGAACCTAAATCTACTTTGATACAACTCTAACAACATCTATACTACTAAAGCAATAACACTACATACTATCTCAATATACACCATAGTTAACATAACAACTAAGTATCATTTCAGAAGAATATAGCCATATACACAATAGAAAATCACCTACTCACCATAATCATTATCAACCATCCTCAGAACATAAAGTACAAAAAAACTTACCACGGCATTCCAAACAATTGGAAAGTACACGAAAGAGAGCAGAAAAAAACTCATCATGGTGTCCAACTCCACCAGAGAGTACACAAAAGAATATCAAACAAGAACCCATCAAAGTGTCCCATACCACTATCGAGTACACCCAAAAAATACAACCAATAATGCAATAAAGCATAACTACTCCACCAATTGACCAAAATCACGGATAGCACAACCCCACAATGGTTTATTATCAAAATCCACTTTCAAATGCCCATACTGTAGTTTAACATAAACGAAGTAATATTTTGATAGCATAGATATGTAGTCACTAATTCTATAGTTCATTGATAAAAAACCATAAAGTCTATACTATTTAACCTTATTTTCTATAAATTAATAGATTAAAGTCATATAATTACTAGCCATCAGATGGTGGGGAACTACAAGACACCTATATTATAGGTTATTCATCTATCAAAAGGCCATTCTTTAGCTAGCATCTTCACGATATGTGTTATCAGTTAAGCCATCTCAACCTCATATATTGGAAGATAACCTTACCAAACATCATGCAATACTAGGTCCATCATCACTAAGCATCTCCCAACCTTGAAGACTAGTTTCCATAGTTTAAGCAATTAAAATCCACCAACTAGTTTACTAGGTTTCTATGCTTCAAATATTAATTATATATTTTCAAAGTTACTAGTTGTCACATAAGCCACTTTACTAGGCTAGAATTCATAACCTAACCTTTTATTCAAGTCAAGAAGATATATTAGGTTAGCCATTGATTTTATGAAAAATTACACATAACACTAGGCCTTAACTCAATATTAGTCATAGATTTCCCCTATTTACTAACTTAGCATCAACAGGGGTCACACCTCTTATGTAATGTCTAGGAATAAGGAATGATTAGTAATTTACCAAGAGAGACCTCATAATTCAAGCACATAGACGGTTGGCCTTACAAGGCCTAACCGTACAAATATCAAAGCATATAAGTAAATTTTCCCCACATGACATTGTAACATTCTTACCTCTTCCAGATTCACCTAGCATCATCATTTTATCAATCTACTCCTCTAAGTTCACCGGTCATTATCACAATATCAACATATTCCTCTGAATTTACCGAGCATCATCATAATATCACATATTCTTCCAGATTCACCGAGCATTATTATAATATCTCATATTCCTTCGGATTCACCGGATATCATCATAATATCATATATTCCTCCGAATTCACCAAGCATCATCATAATATAAAATATTCCTTCGGATTCATCGAGCATCATTATAATGTCACAAGTCTCCTAATATAATAGCATACATCCATATGCATAGCTGAACCAATAAACAAACCAAAAAGTTCACAATATTATGAAATAGGGATGTAGGATAAAATTTTCCATTTTACCTTGCTAATAAGCTTCACACGCAATATAAGCATAAATAAGATCACGAGAGTTTACAATACATGAACAATAATCACTTAACAAGAATATTCAAGTCATGATCAAAAGATAATATGATAATCAAGTTCAACCATAACAACTCGTAGGTACAAATAGTTTAGACAATCACCACATATCTAGGTTACTAAGAATTCATTTAGTTCAAGCTTAAGGTGGGTTAAGTTCCACTCTTAAATCCCAAGAATGCCAAGCTTTCTAACACAAGTCTAGATTCTATCCAGAATTGGGCTAAGTCGTGTATACCTCACCACAAAGGCTTACCAATCCTTTCTAGGTCTATAGGGAATGTCTCTTTAAGAATCCTTCCTAAGTCAATCCAACACCAAGGTCATCTCCTATTTAGGCATCATATAGGTTAATACACTCCTATGGATAGAGAAGCACACCATTCATGTATACTTAGAATAACTATGGTGTTGTCACACTAGTTATAAGACCACAAATAAGCTAACCAAGGTCCTAGACTAAGGGTCAAATATCATACCTTACCAATTAATAGCCTATAAAAGTCAATGAATCCCAAGATCACTATTTAATAACCTATCATCTAAGTTACCCTCTCAACCTCACAATATATCATTAATTATATTATAAACAAGCTCAATATAGTCTACAGGTAAGTCAAACCTACCTTGAATACAAGCAACTCACCAATAAATGAGCTTTTCCTTTCCTTTTCCACAAGTGATGCTATCAACAATACAATTTAAGTATTAGAACAAGAATAACAATACCCATTATAGCACCATTGTGCCATGAATTTCAAATGGACACCAAAACCCTAATTGGGTTTCACCCTTGGAAAGAAGTTTCCCAAACCAACCCATAACCTAACTATCTTTAGGGACTTAAAACCCTTAAGCAATTTGAGTCAATCACTTAATTTGCCGGCTATAATTGACCCACAATAATTTAGGGTATTTAGTTAAGAAACCATGAAAATAATACCAAATTAGAGGAATTCTTACCTTAGATTGATGCAAGAATCAATCACACAAGTTTTCTAAGCTCTAATTCAACCCACAACACATACTTGGAAGGTCTTATACTCCTTTAGGGTTTCTAGGTTAAGAGGGAGGGAAAAATGGCCAAAATTCATGCAAGACAACACTTAAATATGGGCCAACCATACCCTTGGTGGCATGGTTGTGGCCCCCATGTCACAGCAAATCACAACTTTGTGGTTACACCTCCTTTGCTGCGGTCATGACACCTCAGAGCATGCTATGCATGGCTGAAGCCTAGAACTTGGTTTCATGGTTCGTCCAATGCCTCGGATGCATTCGAGGTCTATTTCGAACAAATAAGATATGAAACCCCATTGTTTTCAACATTTTGAATGCATCGGCGAAGTAAGATTTCTCATACAAGGCTGATTTACCAAAGTTTTTGCTTTGTTGTTAATTAGGATCAATGAAGACTTTAAATTGAGAAAAGGGTTCTAAAACCCAAAATAAACCATCAGGTAACTGGACTATTGGTCCCTGCCAGTCATTAAAGACTTGGGATGGCTATGGAGAAGCTCTACCAATGAAAGTAAGCAAGAATACGGATAATGACCTGAAGGGTCATTAAATTTTTCCCTTAAGAATAACGTCACCCAATCAATCATTGGGATAAATCATCAAACATTGATATAGTCCAATTGACTTTTGAACTAAAATTTGATACCCAAAGCTGCAAACAAATTAATAAATTGCAAGCAAGCTCAGGTATTCAACAATTAAAGACTAATTTTCAGAACATTGATCTAATCTAATCAAATTCAAAATTAATAACAAACAGTCGAACAATCCTTATACATTAACAAACTAGAAGATTCAAAAGAACCGAATAATTTAAAACACTAACACAATAGAGCAATTCAAAACACTCTAAATATTGACCAACTATTTCTATTCAAAGTATAAATGAATTGTAAGTTTTAAAGTTTATAAAGAACTTGATGAGGAAGATGAAGAATTCACAAGCCCAATATGTATGTAGTAGTGGTGCAACAAACTTTATGAAAGATTTATTGTTACTGAGCAAGTGCAAATGTTTATAGGTTAGAGAGAGAAAATAAAAAGAGAGAAATAGGAGATTAAAGGAATTTGAATAAATCAAAGGGTCAAAAAAAGTAAAAGGTCAATGTTAACGATGCCAAATTGTCAAACTTTAAACTCGATCTTTTTGGTATTGCTTTTTCATTCTAGAACACATTGGTGCATCACTAATTGGGATCTCTATTGCCGAATATTATAGTTCATAAGACCATTGGCCCATGTTTTAGTAGAGAATTTTGACCATAGTTATTATATCATTGAAGACATTAGTGGTGCCCAAATTCGCAAGCACCATAGCCAAATGTAATAGATTTTTTGAGGTTGAGAGACCTCCATTGATAAGAGGCTTCGGTGATGTACCAAATTGCCCTGTACATCGATGGAGCCTTTTCTCTAAAACTTTGTACATGAACTTCATAATTTTCTTCTCCAATTTGGGTCATATCATGATTCCCATTTCTTAAATCCATGATTAACCTACATAAATAAAAAACAGTATCCAAAATTAAAAAGTAAACTTTGGTTGCCTCCTACAAAGATCCTTAATTTTCATCATGTCACAACATTGTTCTTTGTTTCTTATGCATAATCGAGCTAGATTGCTTCCATAAAATTAACCGTTTAACCTATGGTGTTTTTAAACCTATTGCCTATTCACGATAAATAAGTATCTTAAGTCATTCTCCAATTCAATTGCTCCACTAGGAAAACATTCCACCACTTTGAAAGGAACCCAACCACCTTATTTTGAGCTTACCTAGAAAAAACTTATACCTTGAATTAAACTATAAGAAATAATCACCTACTTTGAACTCCCATTTTAGAATCTTAGCATCATGCTGCCTCTTTATACACTATTTGTAAAGTGTGAAACTCTTATAGGCTCTCAAATAAAATTCATCAGTTGTTGAAGAAGGACTACTCTTGATTTGGAGGCATTATTCCAATTCATATTTAACCTATAAAAGTCCTATAATGCTTGTATTCTAACTCAATGGGAAGATGACATATTTTTTCAAATACCAAATAATACAGAGGCATGCCAATGGGAGTTTTAAATGTGTTCTTATAGTCCCACAAGAAATCATCAAGTTCTTGTGCCTTATTCGTTCTATTTGCATTCACGGTTTATGCCAAAATCTCTTTTATTTCTTAATTAGACATTTTTGCCAACCTATTAGCTTAAGGATGGTATGAAAAAGCAACTTTATACTTGACTTCATATTTGGTAAGCAAGGACCAAATTGATTGGTTGCAAAAATAACAACCCTCATCACTCATGATAGCAGTAGGAGTTCCAAACTGGGTAAATATATACCTCTTCAAGAATTGAGTAATAGTCTTAGATTAAATATTTGGCAAGGCGACAAGTTTAACCCATTTGGAAATATAATCAACCACTACTAAAAAGTAATGGTTTCCATAAAAACTCATAAAGGGTCCCATGAAGTTGAAACCCCATATATTTAACAACTCCACTTGTTACAAGGATATTTCATGTCTCATTCAACTCCCTCCTTGCCTTTGGCATTTCTCACAAACTCTCACTAGGTCATATGAATCACTATAGAAAATTAACCAATATATTCCGCTTTGGAGAACGTTGGAGGCTACACATACTCAACCATGATGGCCTCCAATTGGTTATGAATAACATGGCTCAATAATGGCTCTCATTCCCTCTTTTATAGAACAACACTGAATCTCTCCATTTGTATACTCCCTAAAGAGATTAGATTCTCCTAGTAGTATCATTTTATATAATGGAAAAATTTCTTCTATTAATAAAAATTCAAGTAATTGGGGAGTATATAGTTTGCAAAATAAGCATACCAAGCTGCCACATTCTCTTAAAGGGTCATGATAAGTTTATCGGTAGACTCATCAATGATATCTGATTCATTCTTTCTTGCATCATTTGATTCAATTCAAGACAAGTGGTCTGCCATTTAGTATTCACACTCCTTTTGATCTTTAACTTCAAAGTCAAACACTTGTAGAAGAAAGATCTACTATATAAATCTAAGATTTTCTTCTTTCTTGTCTATTAAATAATAAAGAATTTTATTGTCTGTGCACAATAACTTTTGTACCCAACAAATAGGCACAATGCTTTTCAAAAGCATTGACCACGATAAGAAATTTTTTCACTATGACCATGTAGTTGTGTTAGGCATCATTCAAAGGCTTGCTGGCATAAAAGATTAAGTGAAAAGCTTTTCTTTCCTTTAGCCCAACACTGACGGACCACTTGTATCACACATTAATTTTAAAGATATTGCCTAATTCGGAGCCATAATGATTGGAGCCGACACAAGCTTCTCCTTGAGACAATCAAATGCTCTTAAACAATCACCATCAAATTCAAACTTTGCCTCTTTTTTTTATAAACTTACACATAAGTTGTGCGATCTTGGAGAAGTATTTGATCAAGCATCTATAGAACTCGGTATGCCCAAGGAAACTTCTAACACCTTTTACGGAGATAAGAAAGGTAACTTGAAAATAAAATCTTCTTTTTCTTAAACGAATTAAATGCCCTGACCTAAGATTTTGTGTTTGAGAACAACACCCTCTTCAACCATGAAATAACACTTTTCCCAATTTAATTGAAAAAGGGTTTTTAATGCAATATTTAAGGACTTTATTCAAGTGATCAAGGCAAGATTCAAATGAGTCAACAAAAATAGTGAAGTCATCCATTAAAAATTCCATAGTATTATTTACCAAATACTATTATATATACAACATGCACCATTGAAAAGTGATGGGTGCATTACATAGACCAAAGGGCATATGCTTGAATGTGATGGTCCTATTCCAATATGTAAAAGTGTTTTCTCTTGATCTTTAGGTGAAATATATGTTTGATTATAGTTGGAATGCCCATTCAGAAAAAATACCACCCACACTCGGCTAACTAATCTAGCATTTGGTCGATAAATGACATAGGGGCGGGGTCTTTTTTAGTCCAAGAATTAAATTTGTGGTAGTCCATATACATCCACCAACACATGATCTAATGGTTGAGTACAATAACATTATTCTTGTTTGGGACCACTATAATACCACCCTTCTTGGGAAAACATTGGGTCAAAATCACCCATGTGCTATTTGAGATCCGATATACAACACAAACATCTTGCCACTTGATTATTTCCTTATTGACCACCTCCGGCACTGGTGGATTTATCCTTCATTGGTGTTCCACACTAGTCACATCATCAACTACGAATTATATTTTATGGGTGCAAATACTGGGAGTAATCAAAATAATATCCATTATATCCTTTCTATGGCTTGAATATACCTCTTCATAATTGATTTAACAACCTCCACTTACCAAGGAAAAAGATCCTCCACAATAATGATAGCCAATGTCTTATCTTCACTCAAATAGATATATCAAAGATGAGAAGGCAACTACTTAAGTTTTTTGAGGGGGTTCAACAACTGAGGGCATGACAAGAGGAGTTTCTTAGTTTTTCAAGCCAAGGTTCTATTTGAATGGATTCTTACTATTTGTACAAAAACCCTTTAATTATGAAACCAAATCTTGATATTCCTCAATTTCCTCATTTCCAAGGTTCCACAAGACACCTACCAATGGGTCAATCACAAAATCAACTTTTGTACAATTAGCCACTTTATCAGCAATCACGTTGATTATGGAGACAATTTTCAACTCCATAGGTTCTTTTAAGGACTTGCACATATTAAGTAGTACTACCCAAAATTTCATTGCACCACACTCACCAAAATTACATCCATCTAATATCTAAGAATGGCCTACTAATAATAATAGAGACCCAATGGTCAATTTCACAATCCAAGATCACAAAATTAGCTAGGAAAATGAAATGGTCCACTTTCAAAAGTACATATTATAATACAAGAAAGAACATTTTATAGACCAATCCATCATTAGGAGTCTCATAGTGATGGGTTTGCTGGAAACGAAGCATTTCTTTCTAAACATGGAAAATTGCATCAAATTGATACATGGACCAAGATCGGATAATATTTTTCAGAACTTGTACAGTTCAATGATGCATGGGATGGTGAATTCACCCATATTCTCTTTTTTATAACCATGGTAATAGTCAATATTGCAAAATAATTATGTGTCACTTTAATCATATCAAAGTCAATGACCCATTTTTGGTCACCAAGTTCTTGATTAATTTAGCATACTCGGATATCTCTTAGAAAGCCTTCAACAATGGTAGGTTTTTTTGAAGGTTGATAAATTTATAAAGAAACTTCTTAAACTTTCTATCATCTTCCTTCTTATTAAGTCTTTATGGTAATGGAGGAGGGATTTTGATTAGTGTCCTAGTCACAACTAGGCTTTAATCTTTTTTTGAAATCAGACCGTCAACCACTTGGATTTTTTCTTGACTGTCAACCTTCTTTTACATCAATCTTGGCTTCTCAATATTTGTCTCATTTGGAATAATGAATTTTAATTTGACTTACCTAATTGGTATGTCTTACAACTAAGTTTTTCTTTAATTCCTCTCTTATTAGAGTCTTCATCATGATTTGCAACATCAATACTTAGATTTCTTCCACTTCTATAAATAATTTACATGAAATAATCATTACCTTTTTTTGGATTTTTTGCTGTATCACTAGGGTGGCCTTCTTTTTTCCTTACATCCAATTAGGAAGAAATTTGATCCAATTGGGTCTCTTGATTCTTGATTGAGGTTGAGTGTGAAGTGATGATTTTGTTTAGTTGTATAAAGTCTCTCTTCATCTCATATAGCATCTTATAACTTCCTTAAACCCTTATAAGGATGCAATCAAGCATGTCTACATTCTTATACTTCCCCAAATCAAAGGAGGTTTCCTATTTACCTTTAACCTGATCATATGGACAGATATACCTTTTATGGTTATGAGATTTTTCTCTCTGATTGAAATTCCTATCTCTTTCCTTATCCATTCAGTCTTTATCATAATTATGATCCTTTTTACACATGGTATTTCTAATCACTATCCCTTTATTTCCAACCTTGATTCCTGTCTTTCCTATGATAGGTAGATTTAGAATCCCCATTTTGTTTGACATGAGCCAAATTTCTTCATCCAAAACCTCTACCTTATCAATACCATATTCTTTAGTTCCCTTAGAGGAAATAGCACTGACCTCCTAAGGAGTTAAGCCCATTATATGTTTATTAAGGAGATATAATTGCATCATAACTTTAGCCATATTCACATATCTCTCCTCATTCTTCTTTCTTTGTTTATGGCTTACAGAAGATATAGAGAGATCCCCCACCGCCACCTCAGTATCTCTTATATACCAACCATAACTTTGCTTTGTCACTTGATCCAATAACACTGCTACAACACTAAAGATTGTTTAACTATAGATCCACCGGCCATATTATTCATTACCATCTTGTTCAATTGTTCTAAGTCCTTAAAAAAGATTTGTAGGAGTGATTTCTTTGGGATTCCATGATTTGGGCCATGCATTAACTTGTTGTTAAACAGTTGTCATGACTTATGCCATGGTTGACCACTGTGGAAAATGTTAATGATTTCATCCCTCAATTACGGCATACGAGATAGTAAAAAGAATAAATCAAGAATTCTTCCATCAATTAAACACATAAGGTTATAAAACCCGTAGGAAACTCCCGCAACTATAATACTACATCTCTCATTAATGAAAATAGAAAGAGTCCTAATTATATATACTCTTGTGATATATGGGCGATATCAAAAAAGAGACACACATAAATGAAAATCTTCAAATAAAGGTTGTCGTATTCATATGCTTGGTCCCTGACAAAACCCTTTTTCGGAATTAAATAACGAATCACACTAGTAATATAAAAGACACTTTATTCTCTCCATTGGCGGTATGTCAATGAAACTAGCTCAATTGGTATCCCTAAGGTGATCCTGATCCTCAAGGTTCCCATCAAAAGTAGCAGATTCGCTACGGTTTTAACTTGTGTTTTCACCTGTATAAAATATAAACAACATATAATGTGAAGTAAACACTACTACTAACTCTATCTAGCATATAACGCTAAAAAGAATGAATGTTACATTTCATTTCCTGACAATGGCGCCAATTTTCATAACACCCAAGTTATACCATAAAAATATAAGTGATCATTATCAATATATTTTACCTGATATGACTTGGAGTCTAATCTATAGGGAATATGAGCAATAGGTTCACTCTCAAGTGTCACAAGCGATTACAAGTTGTCTCATAATGCTAAAATTACAAACTAAAGTAAAAAATGAGGGATGCTTGTTTAAAACAATTGTTTTTTAGTTGGAAGTTTCATAATTTGTTTTTCAAAAGGCATGTAAAAGATTGTACCAATGAATTAGATACACTTATGGTTATCCTTTCTTGAAAATTACTATATACATAGGTACGTGAGAGTAAATCCTATAATTTGTTCATTAGTTATGATTATTTTAGTTTTTATGATTGGTCATGATTTTTCAATCCACCACCAATTTCACGTGGGTTTCTTTTAAAACCCCATGTTTATACACTACCAAGAAATCAATAGCCTCAAAATTGGTGATCTATTCCTACCATAACTACTTATATGAGTTTTTCTCAAGTTTTATAAACTAATTATTAGCACTGGTTCATTCTCTTTTAAGCAATACAAAAGTTCCATATTTAGACAAATTTTGCAACCTTAATCTGTAAGTTAAAATATAGAGATTAAGTGATAGAGATAAGATAATACGAAGGTAAATAATCACTACCCATGCAACAATCAAAACTCAATAATGCATAACCTCATTCTTTGAAATTTTAGCTACTCATAATGTAAGGAAAATAAATTATATAAAATTCATCACTAATATTCACCAAAGAATCCAATTTTTTCCAAGAAAAAACAAAATTCCAAGGTCAAATTTTGAGCTCAATGTAGTTAATCCAAAAATTAAGGTTTGAATAAAAGCTTATTCTTCAAAATTTTATAGATAGATAGGGTTTTGAATGGACAAAAAAGATTAAATAGCTTCAGTAAAGTCGAGCCTCAAAGTTCCAGAAATAACACTATGTGTAGTTAGACTAAGACACATCCCTTCGCTGAAGGTGTCAGTGATGCACTAAATCTGCACTATCTTTCCAATTTGTCAACATATGAATCTCTTTAGGTTTGATTCTATCTCTTTTAACAAAGTGGAGCATGTCTTACTGATCTATGACACGTTGAATCTCTCTAAGCATCATCGTTTTGTCTCTAGTGATCTCGGCCTCAAACTGTCAGAATTTGTGATAGATGAGTTAGAATGGCATTGCGTAGGATATATCATTGATGCGTCGATTGTCCCTCATAATACCTTTGTGAATTTTTATCTCCACTCTTAATTCTTTTGCTCATTTTTTTGCATTTATTGGCAATTCCAATCACATTTTGGCTTGAGAACTAAAAACAAATCAAAACAACATCAAAACACATTAAATTTAGCATTAAGCACATGTTTTGTCAATGTTTTAAAGGCAAATGGGTCATAGTTTACCGGCTCATAAATAACATAAAATATTCACAAAAATTTAATACCTTTTAACTTCAAAATAGGACTCCCTGAAGGAATACACAACCATTTCCAACTTGTCGTATATCGATTTTTTTTCACAATCTTATAGTAATTTGGCCACAATATATCAACTTCTGCAACTAACTCCACTATGTAAAAAAATATTGTAATGTAACTTCTAAAAAAAAGAAGGGGTTCTACATATGCATCATCTAAAGTAACAATTTTCATTCGGTAGCAAAGAATGAAACTTCAAAGAAAAACTTCTCTCCACACCAATTAAAAGAAAAGAATTATGTTGATTTTCTTCGTACCTTAAGCATTACATGATAAGGCGAGAGAATTAAATATTCTTGACCGTAGTATTCTAACCGGATAAAGAATAAGGAGTCTGTCATACGACTATGACACCACCTTAAGCCCAACGGACTAGGCTGAGAATGTTCATTTACAACACCATGACCCCTAAAAGGAAAGAAGGTGGTTAATCACACTCTAATCTTGTTTCCATGTTTTATATACTAGACTTGGTTTACTATCTCCTTAGAACACAAGGATATAGTGGTAAAAGCCTATAGAACAAATCAAGTTCCAGTAAGGTCATGCCCATTCATGTTGTTGATTTGTAATATAAAGACTATTCTTCCTATCGAATTTATCAAAACTGAAATTGATGTAAAAAAGGTAGTATTTAATTATGATTCCTTTCTTTTGTAAGTGGATAACACTTTATAAATTGGAATGATTATAAGATTTATATTATATAGTTTCTTCTTAAAGTACTGATGATTTCAATTGGAAAATATTTAATATCATGAGAATGTGATCTC
The DNA here is from genome assembly GCF_002878395.1 of Capsicum annuum. Taxonomy (NCBI): domain Eukaryota; kingdom Viridiplantae; phylum Streptophyta; class Magnoliopsida; order Solanales; family Solanaceae; genus Capsicum; species Capsicum annuum. The sequence continues at coordinate 96,504,290 of NC_061120.1, read as the reverse complement.
TGTAATTCACTATGATGTAATTTATACTAGTTAAATATAAAATTATACTTTGAATTAGGTAGAGTCTACACGAACTCAATCCCCTTCTATTATAAATTATGATGTAGAGTCATTTACTAGAGTTAGCCATAGGCTGGTAGCCCTAAAATATATGCAATGGAGGCACCAACCTAGGGCATGGACCTTTTTACCTACCATTGACACTGTCTAAGGAAGTATGTCTCTCTCTTGTCCTTGCACCTATTTTATATTATTGCTAGAAAGAAAGGTATGAAGGAATATTACAGCTACAATACCCAATAGTAGAGATTTGCTGCTATAAATTACTACAGAAAGTTCTTAGATAAAGAGGGATAAAGAAAAAAGTTTTTGACTTATCTTTCACATTCTCGATAGATCATTACAAATAACTTCATCTATCTATCTATCTATCTATCTATCTATCTATCTACCTACCTATCTATCTATCTATCTATCTATCTATCTACATACATACATATATAGTATATTTAAGGATTACAATCAACAAAATAAACAAAATATTTCGCACTAAATTATTTAAATATGTGCATCACTAATCACCGGTTAATTAAACCAAAATAATTTTAAACTATAAAGATATCTATAATCTTGGAGTTTCAAGAAAAATACTAATTTCCTAACAATACTTCATATGATTTTTCATTGGAAGTCCTTGAACATGCATTGATACTCAAAAGTATTGGTGGGAAGGTCCTTGGTTAGGATATCATCTTGTTGTTTTTCATTACTGCAATGCACCAGTTTCACTTTGCCATTCTTCCTACCATCACTTATGGAATGAAATCTGATATTGATATGCTTTGTTCTTCCACGCTTCACAAAATTTTCAGCCATTCCAATAGTTGATTTATTGTCCACATAGATCTTTGTTGTTTACTTTGATAGATGATCAAATTAAAATAAGATGATTCTCAATCAAATTCCTTAATTTATGGCAGATACAACAGCCACATACTTAGCTTCTACTGAAGATTGAGCTATAATATCTTGCTTCTTTGTGCTCTAATAAAAATGGTTATACCAAAAAAAACAAGTAACCAAACGTGCTTTTGTAATAATCCAAACATCGACCCTAATCACCAAATATACTTTTTTAATCATCTAAACATCCACCCTATTCAGTATCTGAATAGACAATAAGATATCTATTCTCCTCACTTCTATATCTAATTCCATAATCAATTTTCCCTCTAATGTATCTTAACACCCTCTTAGTAGCTCTAATAATCTTAGTGCGAGGACTTTTCAAAATGGGACACTAAACTAGAAGCAAATATTACAACTTACCTAGTTGTTAGACCCAACAAGCTTTCAATAAAGCTCTTATAGAGTTGTGGATCTGCCTTCTCTTCTTCATATTGTTCATCAACTTTCATTCATGACAATTTGAATAGCAACAGGTTTGCACTTGACAAGATTGACCGTCCTTAGAAGATTCGAGGCATACCTCTTGTGCGTCAAGAAAATCCTATCACAAGATTAAGATCTCCATTTCTAGGAAAAACATCATCTCTCCTATATCAAACATCTCAAAATCTTTTAATATTTTAGTTTAAATTCTTAAACCGCAAAATTATTTTCACCTGTGATAGTCAAATGTTCAATATAAACTAATATCACAATCAACTACACATCAACTTGCCTTATGAAGTATAAAGTAGGACCATTTAGGCTTTTCTGGAACCCTTAAGACATTAGACAAGTATCCTGCCTACTATACCAAGATTAGAAAGCTTGGGTAAGACCATTGAATGCTTTTTTATGCTTGTAAAACTTGTCTTCTGCACCTGCGATTATAAAACTTTCATGTTGTTTAACAAAAATGTATTCTTGAAGCAATCTATTTAGAAATGTATTTTTGACGTGTAAATTGTAGATTTCCATTCTTATCATGCTGTACGTGTGATTATAGATATATCTCATACGTTATAGTAGAATAAAATTAATCTCCAAAGTCCACTCCATGTTGCAAGGAATAGATTTTAACTACAATTCTGGTTTTATTCTTAAAAATGGAGCCATAAATATTCAATTTTTATAGACTCATTTGACACCCGTGAAGTTCTTCTATTATGGCCTATCTACTAACTTTCAAGTATTATTTTTATTAAAGGAAAGGTCTTCCTCCATAGATGAAATCCAATCTTAATGACCTGCTGCTTTTTTAAAGGAGGATGGTTCAAAAAAAATAAAAATCCATTACTCATAAACTTAAGCTAGCTATTTGGTCTTCAAAATATGAGAATCAGGTGTCAATTCCAAATTAGAATTATTCTTTTCATCAATAAGACTATAGGAACTAACACTCATTTTTAGACTTGGAATTGCAACAAAAGTACTCCCATCTTGGTTCTTTAAAATAATATCTCGATTGTGGCCATAATGGCTAAATTTTTCCATTAAAAGATCTTCTCTAATAAACATCTTCTTGGTATTAACACTAAACACTTTCTATCTTTTGGAAACTATTCTATAACCCATAAATATAAAGTTCTATCTTGCTATCTAATTTTCCTCATTTAGCATCTTGAACATATGTATAGCACATAAAACAAAAAATTTTAGAGTGTCTCATAGATGATTTTATACCCTTCCACGCTTCAAATGGCATCGTATCTTGGACTGTTCTAGTTAGTAATTAGTTAAGTAGATTTATTACATTTTTATTAAACTACTCAACCAAAAATTAGTTAGGGATCTTCTTTTCTACTAGCATGCATCTCACCATCTCCATCATTACTATATTCTTCCTCCTAGAAATCCCATTTTGTTCTTGAGTGTAGCTAATAGTAAATCGTTGTTTAATATCCAAATCTATAAAATACTTGTTTAATTAATGTGATGTATATTTAGCTTTATTATCTTCAGTTGGCAGCCACTCTCCCTTTGTACCATTGCTTTGAATTCCTAAAAAATAGAGAACACATGATATTTGTAACTAAAAAAGAAGACCTATGTCATTTGAGTTAGATCATTCTCAAAGGGAATAAAGTATTTATTTCCACTCAAAGAATCCATCCTTATTGGTCCACATATATTTGTATCAACTAACACTAGCTTTTCCTTCACCCTCCAAAGACAATCTTTTAAAAAGGATCAACTATGTAATTTACCATATTGACATGACTCACAAACATCATGACACTCTTTGACTGCATATACATCAATGAACTAATGTTGCAATGACTGGACCTTTTGTGTCAAAGTCAAGTATCACTCAATTCAATACTGAAAGAACCATTTTTAGCAGAATAGCATAAAATTGGAAAAAACATTCGATCATGCACATTTTAGCTACTTCATATCCTTTAGGATTATAAATGACACATTTTTTATCCTTAAAATTAAGATAATAATTTTTATGAAGTAGCTGGCCAACACTCAACAAGTTTTGTGTCAAATTTTATCACATAAATGACGTCATTAATAATTTTCATACCTTCGACAATAGGAAACTTTACTAACCCTCTAAAGCTTAAACCAATTCACCATTTTAATTATTCACTTTAGTTCTATCAGATTTATCCAATCTAATAAATAGGTTTTCATCAATAACAATGTGCCTTGTGCACGCTCTATTAACATACCAATTATATCGATCAACATGTGATATGTGTGAGTCCATGAATACCTTTTCCTCTATTTTTCAACTAGGTGATCTTCCGCGAAATAGACTGATCATTTTGAGTTTGCTCTTTCTTGCAATACTTCTTAATGCCTTCATATTTCTTTAATATCTACATTGAATAGGAAACCTATTTTACTTCTTCCAATAATTCTTCTCCAAGTTATTTATCTTTTTACAAATACCACAAGGTGGAAATTTTCCTTTTCTCAAGAAATCCCCTTGGTTTCCACTACAATCACCTCTCTAAAGTAGTTTAACGAGAATTTTCTAGATTTCTTTTGTTCTTGAAATCCATAATCTACTATCCCTTCACTTCTCATAGTTTGTCATTGCTCATGGACTTGTAATTTAGAGATCACATAAGATATTATAAGAGTAGTCAAGTCCCAACACTCTTTACTAGTTGAGATTTTCGATTGAAACTTTTCCAAAAGGCTGACTAAAATCTTTTCAACAAATTTTTGATCTAGATAGTTTTCATCAAGTATTATTAATTAGGTCACAATGTCCATCATCCTGGAAGAGTATTCTTTTACACAATTCAAGTCCTGCATCTTCCAAAGCTAAAACTCTATTTAAGTCCTTCATTTTTTTCGAAGCTCCAATACCATGTTAGAATAAAGGCAATAAGGAATCTTAATGCAACAATATGTAACAATATAGATTTTCCGTTGTAAATTATTGAAAGAAGTTATTAGATGAAGAGGGATAAAAAAGCATGTTTTTGAGTTCTATTTCTTGATAGATTATTACAGAAGACTTTTTCTATACGTAACGACCAGAGACTACCCGCTAGTCGTCACAAGGTGCTTAGGACAATAAGTGAAACCAAGCTAACCCTTCTACTGGCATAACTGATTAGAAACTTAATAAAATACATAAATACGAACAAAATACGATGAAGATAAATCTTTTCTGAATTTGATCAATACAAAACTAATTTAAAATAATTACAACTCTAATCTTACAAAACAAAACTGGAATCAAATACGTTAAATCTACTGACTGTCTATGAAGCTTATACTAATATAGACTATAGGTAGCTGGGTCATGACCCCAACTATCCCTAATCAATATGGATAAATACAAGAAAATAATATTCTACTCAAACTAAAGTTTACTCGGGTCTTGAATCAAAAGAACTTATCATTGGCTGACTAAAAACTGCAAATTGTCTGATTATGATGTGTGTGCTACAAATGGTACCTACAATATGAGACAATGTAGCACATAGACATATATGTAGATCAGTACTTTTGGAAAATACTGAGTATGTGGGGGTGAATGCATAAGTAAAACAATAATTTAATATATTCATATACTTTCAAATGATGCATGCTAAGTGTAAGTGAATTACCTTGAGCTTGATTAAAACTGAAAGCTAAAAATCTTAGAAATATGAATAATAAAGCATACTGAATAAACTTTGTGAGCCACACACTTAGTTTCTAAAAGCTTTATCCTTACTCTTTATTTTGGGAGTTTCTTCTAACTGACATAAACCATGCAAGCTGTTATGGAGTCCAATGTCTTACCCACACTGGGGAGATCTGCTCTACCCTTGCCGTTGGAATAGAACTTCTTATCTTAAGTGACCACTGTCTTATCCTACTATGGGCAATCTTAAAACTACGGTGGCACATAGTTCTGGGACATGATACCTTTGGAATCATACCCAACTCAGTGCTAAATACTACTCCCATTCTTATTCTCAGACTTTAGGTAATTCACCTTAAAATAGCACAAGGGTTTGTAATAAAATTCAATTATGCTTCTCTTCTTTAAATCTCAAACTGTATGAAAAATATGGATTCCGTATCTTATCTTAGGGTTAAAAGATCAATTCTTTTCTATAAATCTTGGTAAACAATTATCAAAGTAACTTAAGACCATAGTCTTCTTAAAATCTTAAACTCAATCTTGATATGGACTTATCAAATAAAAGTTAAAAACATGATGATCTTTTTAAAATCTCAACACTTGAACTTTGGGTTTAAAATTCATGCTTAAAGTCATGACAATTCTCAACAAAACTTTATGCTCAATGTCTTTCTTGAAATCTTCCAACAATATCAATTCATAAGAATGAAAGTACAATTCATGATATAAATCTTCAATTCAAACCATAAGTAGGTAAGATGAACATGCACTTAAAATACTTAAATCACTTACAAATTCATAAATTCAAAGCAAGATAATTTAGGTATGAACCCTAGTATGAAATTTATGAAATCTTAACTAAAAATAAGTTTTGGGCACAAGGACAAAAGGAATATCCTTGTTCATAACCCCACATACCTTAGTGACGAATAAATTGAGGCTAGATTCCTCGTGTTCTTGAGAGGAAGATCTTGAATTTTTTTACTTGGGAAAAGGGAGGGTTTCTACGTGAGTTGATTTGAAGAAGATGGGCAAATAATTCCCCATTTTGAGTTATAATTTGTGTTTGGATGGCTGGGGATGGGGGGAAAGGACTAAACTACCCTTTGGCTTCTTGTTCCCATGTAAATGACCTTCATGGAATTATCTACAAAAATGGGAATGGGCCTCGCGTCGTGCCTCCCTGAAATAGGAATTAAACCCGCATCGCAAGCCTCTCACGAGAGCTTACTGCCTCATACAAAAAATGACATAACTTTTCAGTCGGGTATCGTATTATGGAAAAATTGGTATCATTGGAAAGCTAATTCAATTATATACAACTTGGTGGGTCTTAATCTGCTAAATTCTTTATATACAAAAAGTTATACTGGTTCAATAATGACCTTTATAGAAGCAAATACTAAACTTTGGACAAATCAAGGGCTCTTAACTCAACTTGGTTCTACGTGATTCTTATGAATATTTTCACCTCAAAATCACTTCACACACTAGGATCATGATAATGAAACTTATATCAACATGGAAATCTTTTTGATTATAGCTTACACATGCAGGAATGATGACTAGAATTCTAGCACGAAAATAGAGGGTGTTACATTATCTCCCACTTGGAATCATTCATCCTCGAATGATGGCTAGGAACTTGTTGAAGCCTTTGAGATATGGAATAACGTGGACATGATTTGTTGTCTAAGAAAGGATATAACTAAGACGAAACATTAAAACTCTTATCATTAAATTGATTTCTAAGCTGACTGGCCTTTGCTTACAATATTGAGCTGATTCATGCTTAGAGTTTAGTATTCACTTGAAAGTCTCATAATTTGATCTTACCTATAGAATTTCATTGTGATAACTTATGCAATAATACTCCAAGAGTTACTAAGGATGGAATAACGTATGAAACTTCTGATTAGTAATTGTTCTACAACCAAACATGCATAGAAATCAAAAGAAGAGAACTTCATGACATCGTCAAGTATATTAGGTAAGCACAAAACATGAGACAATGAGACTAGGATTGTACAATGGTTACTACACTGTCTGAGCTGGAATACATGGAAAATTAAGATCATTCACTAAACACTTATGAAATGAATCATGACTAAATCATACTAAGGGCTCACACTAAATTAGAGCATTTCTTCAACACTCTTTGCAAGAAGTTCTAATAATGTTTAGGGAAAAAGGAATCATGGACATGATCTGAATATAATAACTGGGTAACGAATCGAAACATAGCTACTACTTAATGACATGGAATAAAGGACTATAAAACATAAGCTAGGATAAAATCATTAAGCCTTAGGCAATGTAACTTCTTACTTTCAAGCTTAGAAATACTTCTCAAATACTCCCTCAACTATACGGTTCCCCTTAAATACTATACTCATTTGATTTAACTTATAATTCTCACATGTGCATTGATAAATTTATCTACTAAAGTCTAAACTGTACTAAATTCACTCACTATAATAAAGCCTAACACTAAATCACAAGTTACAACATGCCACACCATAATAATAGTCTACACCATATGTTTCAACCTTCTATGTCTCTTTTAGACCTCACACCCTAATCATAACATGCCTTACAACTTCAGTGACTAGCTCAGAACTCTTACTATGGATTCACTTCACTAGCGCATATTGCATTCATCAACCTACATCCGATCCTGACATTCAATCCTATCTTTATAACCACATATGAACTTCAAGGCAAAACACTCATAAACGCATATTTCATATATTCTCTAAACCACTATCAATACAAACTCCCACACATTACCCCAAGAATATACATAAATAATTTAAACTAACCATAATATGTATCAAAGTCTTGGCCTCAATCTTACTTCACACTTATAGCCTTAACTAAAATAGGCATACAACGATCTTTTGTCATCAAGAAACATTTACTTTTTCCCATGTAAAAAACTGTTCATCATAACTTTATAGACATAAAGGTCACTAAAAGGTTAGAACATGAGGACCTGAAGCATGAAGGGATACTAAGAATAACTGGACACTTTATTGAGGCCTAAAGAATAAAGTATTAACATTATGTATTCAACAAGGAGATCTATACTAGGGGAATACATGAATAACTAAATTTAATAAGGATCATGAGTTTCTGAGAACTGATCATACTTTGAAGCATGAGTTCATACTTAGCTTAAGCTATTCAACATAAGACTGGAGTTCATAGATTCATGAGGGATAACTCAAATTATAGAGTAAAGCTATTACTTGCTTTCTAGAAGTTGAGAATGTACTTGAGTATACATGAAGTGTATAAGCATTGGCTGTTGGCATGGATCTCTAAAGCAAGATATGGATTTGGTGTGATAATGACTTAAATCCCATGAATACTCTAGAGTAAGAAGGGATCACTATTTCATTACAACTCTTATTGACATGTATCACAATCTAATTCTTAAAACATGATTTGGTTCAACACTCTACCATCTCTCTCTTAGGTCAAAGCTAATATTCTAAGCTTATGGGTCTACTCCATATCCTCAAGACTGAGCCAAATTTCTTTGATTTAATGGTTTACACATAAATGCTAAACTCATATGAATAAATTATATTTCAAACTTACTGATTTCATTCGTGAACAACCCCTTCATATACAATCCTTAAGTTTCTAGATTCAGTAATAATCATCAAAGACTTACACTCCTATTTGCAAATATATCTACTTGACTAAACACATAATCATAGCCTACTAAGATCATACTTCTATACTTATATTTTCCCCAAATCATAAAAATCAAAATCATACTTAAAAGACTCAACACCAGCTATCAAAAACTCATCAACTTAGCTATTAAGAACACCATATACTATATAACTAGCCTTCTTCCATTTAGAAATTCAACGGTACAACAACTACACATGACACTTAATAACCTTAGAAAATAATGCAACCCCATATCACCTTTGGCACACCTCTACATCATGCTTAATCTCAAATTCATAAACTTAAATTCTTACATGCACTTTTAAGCCTACTAGATCACCTCTATATACCTAAAATCACTAACCAAGCAATCACTATTTCCACCTTTATGGCCCTCTAGTATTCAAACTTAATGTCTAGTGCTAAGAATGATTACGAACCCAACCTTACATACTATTCTCACTTGGAATCTATAAAACAAGACACCAAGAACCACCAGTCCTCTAGAACCCCAAAACATATATAATTGATCATAATCCTATGGTATGCTTTATTAGAATACGCTACTACATCCTTCTTTTAGACATTCTAACTATTTACCTATCTATACACCTAAATTACTTTGATTACTCTATAAGTTTCAACTAAAATTCTTTTTGCAATATAAAGAAAAGCCTAAATCAACAATACTCAACCACTAAAAACTTCATTAATATTCTATACATTTTTAACACAATAAATACCACCAATAACTCCTTCCCTACTTCAATAAAACAACAATTCACCTTAACTAATAACTCTTTCTCTACCTTCTACTAAACTAACACAAAAAGACTTATCACCTTAACACAAATTCGAAATCATGCATAAGTTTATCTCTATACTTTCTATCAATTGTCATTCCCACTTTCTTGTCACTGCACTTCTATACCAATAGTTTGACTATAAGAAGGTTCTACTACTTATGAATCATAACAATCCAGATTGCAATATCACTCGAATGCAAACTCAAATCAATAATCTAGGTTCATACTATCACCTTTAATGAGCACTATCTATATTGAAGGAAAAAGAAGGAATCTGAAAACATATTGTATTCTGTCTTAACTAAAGGACTCATAGGGTTGAGAAAATAAATTCCAACTTGAGCAACTTATAAAACACAGGGGAACTCCTCTCAAGCCCTTGGTGTGATTTCCAAAGTTACTGATAGTAAATATATGAGTGTCAAATCGGGAGGAATTAGAACTTTACTAATCATGTTATCTCAATAATAATACTTAAATGGAAAAAATAGAGTAATGCATGAATCGGCAGAAGTTTCTGAAAGAACAACTTCACAGCTCGATCTAGAGCAAGAAGAAGGGAAATATTTCTTAAATGTCCTGTAGCCTCTTAAAGAAAAGTATAGATGTCTCTGTATAATTCTGCAAGACTCTAATCGACACAGCTTCACAGACCCCCTAGGAAACATGAACTCTATGCTCTGATACCAAGTTTGTAACGACCTGAGATTACCCCTTAGTCGTCACACGGTGCTTAGGACCATAAGTGATCCCAAGCTAACCCTTCTACTGGCATAACTCATTTGTAGCTGAACAAAATACATAAATACAAATGAAATAAGCTGAAGAGAAATCTTTTCTGAATCTGATCAATACAAGAATAAATTTAAATAATTATATCTCTAATTTTACAAAATAAAAATGAAATCAAATACATTAACTCTACTGACTGTCTATGAAGCCTCTACTAATAGTGACTTTGGTAAGCTAGGACATGACCCCCAGTTATCCCTAATCAACACGACTGAATAAAAGAAAAAAATATGCTACTCAAACTAAAGTTTACGCGAGTCCTTAAATACAAAAAAAACATCATCGGCTGACTGGAAATTGCAAGCTATCTGATTATGATGTGTGTGCTACAACTGGTACCTACATTATGAGATAATGTAGCACATAGACATATATGTGGATCAATACTTCTGAAATGTACTGAGTATGTAGGGGTGAATTTATAAATAAAACAATAACTTACTATATTCATATACTTTCAACTAATGCATGCTAAGTGTAATTGACTCACATTGAGCTTGATTAAAACTGAAAGCCGAAAATCATAGAAACATGAATAAAAAAAGCATACTAAATAAATTTTGTGAGTTACAAACTTAGTTTCTAAAAGTTTTATCTTTACTCTTTCTTTTGGTAGTTTCTTCTAACCGACACAAACCATGTGAGCTGTTTTGGAATTAAACGTCTTACCCTTATTTGATTGAGTTGTTCTACCCTTTCCATCACAATAGAACTTCTTATCTTAAGTGATCACTGTCTTAGCCAACTATTGACAATCTTAAGCCTACGGTGGCGCGTAATTATAGGGCATAAGACCTTTGAAATCATACCCAACTCAGTGCTAAATACTACTCCTAGTTATACTTCTCTTCTTTAAATCTCAAACCTTATGACCAATGTGGATTCCTAATCTTATCTTAGGGTCAAAAGACCAATTATTTTCTTTAAATTTTGGTAAACAATTATCAAAGAAACTTAAGACCATAGTCTTCTTGAAATCTCTAACTCATTCTTGAATTGGACTTATCAAATAAAATTTAAGAGCATGATCTTCTTAAAATCTCAACACTTAAACCGTGGGTTTAAAATTCATGCTTAAATTCATTACAATTCTCAACAATATTTCATGCTCAATGCTATTCTTGAAATCATTCAACAATATCAATTCATAAGAATAAATTGCAATTTAGGATATACATCTTTAATTCATAAACTCAAAACAAGATAATTTGGATATGAACCCTAATATGAAATTCATGAAATCTTAACTTAAAACTAGTTTTGGGCACAAGGATGAAAGAAGTATCCATGTTCATAGCCCCACATACCCTAATGACCAAGAAATTGAAGCTTGATTCATTGTGTTCTTAAGGGGAAGATCTTGAATTATTGTTCTTGGGAAAAAGGAGGGTTTTTACGTGAGTTGATTTGAAGAAGATGGACAAATAATGGACCTTTTTGAGTTATAATTTGTGTTTGGATGGTTGGGGATGAGGAAAAAGGACTAAACTAACCCTTGACTTATTTTTTCCCATGTAAATGGCCTTTATGGAATGACCCACAGAAATGGGAATAGGCCTTGCATCGCACCTCCCAAAAATGGGAATGAAACTCGCGTCGCGAGCCTGTCGCTAGAGCTTACTGCCTCACACAAAAAATGACATAACTTTTCACTCGGGTATCATATTAAGGCGAAATTGGTATCGTTGGAAAGCTAATTCAATTATCTACAACTTGGTGGGTCTTATTATGCCAAATTTTTTATATACAAAAAAGTTATATTCATTCAAAGATGACCCTTGTAGAATCAAATACTAAACTTTGGACGAATCAAGGGCTCTTAACTCAACTTGGTTTTAGGTAATTCTTATGAACATTTTTCACCTCGAAATCACTTCACAAACTAGGATCATGATAATGAAACTTATATTAACAAGTAAATTTTTTGAATTAGAGCTTACACACGTAGGAACGACGACTCGAATTCTAGTGCAAAAATGCGGGGTGTTACACTATGTATTTATGTATGTATGTATAGCATATACTTGAGAGAGAGGATTACAAATCACAAAATAATCAAAGTACGTCACACTAAATTGTTGACATATATGTCTCACTAACCGCCACTCATTTTAACAAAAATACTTAAGTACTACAATGATATCTACTATCTAGAAATTTTGAGATAAATTTTAATTTCCTAACAAGTATCTGGGCATTCCTCTTCTGTATTTTTCATTTAATAATGTGACTATGTGACAGTTCCTTAATATGCATATCCATAGGATGGATCTTCTTTGTAAATATTTCTTTATGTATTATAAAAAGAAATGAAATAGAATAGTAAATGGAAAAAACACTTCTAATCTATCTGAACTATTGGAAATAAAAAAATTCAACATACCGTTAATAAAAATGTGAAGCCGAACAGGTGAGAAAAGAAAAACTAGATTTAGGGCTTCACTATTCTCAAACCAAACCATTAGGAAATTTTACTTCAGCAAGGATCCACTAGTAGTAGTTTGAATTAAAAATAGTAAGATTCAATGAAGCCTACTAAAAATTAACAAATGAGAAGGCCCTTGTCCTTATGATAGTCCTTCTGTCATTTTATTATGACAATAACATAGACAATTGTCATAAAATGGTAACTTTTGTGTGAACATCAATTAACAGAATCATCAGATTACAACTTCTAGGATATTGAATGACTTCATAGTCTTTACTAGTTGTTGCATGACAGATTCTGGATAACAAATATACCTAGAGCTTATTTTCAGTACAAGAAAAATGTTTATTAACATTTATTCTGATCTGAGGCAGATTTTGTCATTACTAGACAAAAAGAAATGCGAATTTATCAGATAGTCATGAGGCCATCTCAAGCACAATGAACTAGGCTAAGAAAAATGCTCTACCACTCCTTCACCTAGTGGGCAATGGTGGGTTATTAATCACACTCTAGTATCATGGCCACGGGATCATCCACAAGATGTGGTTTCCAATATCGTAAGAACTTAAGGATGCAGTGTGAGTCTATAGAACAGATCCTGATCTAGTAAGGTAGCGCCCAACGAAGTTCGGCGATGTTATATAAAGACTGATATTTTTCAATGTTAGTACAAGCTATTCAAATGAGTTAGTATTGCAAGATACTTTAAGATTTGTTGTATACTAAATTTTTTTTTCAATAGATTCATAGAGTATAACGGGTGATTGCAATTAGAAGAGAAAATAACCCTTGAGAAAGTGTGCACAAGCGATTCATTAGCCCATAAGCTATACCGCTAGAGAACAATAATACTATGAATTGGGTATGGGGGTCCATAAACGTAGGGCCCTATTTCCAAAAATTATGACTTAAAGCTTGACCACTTCGATCGACGTAGGCACCATGCAAGGTTTAATGGAGATTACCGGCCTAGGCCATGGAACTTCTTGATCACCCATTGACCATGTCCAAATAATTATGTTTTCTATAATTCTTGGGCTATTTATATATTATCTCCTGATTAGTATTCTATCTTATTCAATAGTCTATGTGGGACTAAATAGTTGGCCTTTGATCGGAATATCATTGAATTTCAATATTTCAAAGACTTCCCCAGTTATCACATTTACTATGAATTTTAACCTTTGCTCAAAAACACTTATCCAGACTATGCATTTTCATTATGATCTTTCTGTCTTTGTTAAAGTATATGAATGGCAAAGCATGGTTAATTTCTAAAAATAATCATTTGAGTCTATATTCTAGACTAGAGAGCACACAGAAGTTGAAATAATTAGAGATACTAAAGTCTAGAGAAGATTAAAAAATCAGAAGAGTGAAATGAAGCTCGAACAGGTAAGACTAGAAGAACTAAATCTAAAGCTCTATTATTCTAAATACTAAGGATAATTTCTTATTTTATTTTTGAATAACATAAAAAGTAGTAACAAGAAAATGGCAACTTTCATACAAGGCTTCTTGAAGGAATACATCTTTAGCAACTATTAATATGTTGAATTATTCCACGTACAATCATTTGAAAGTTGTAAATCAGATTTGTACCACAAGATTTTAGTAATTTTGCCATTATCTATCATTATATGCAACTATCTCAAGTATTGAATGAAAACTAAAATCTAGTAGAACCAAATAGGCATTCTATATGTGCACAATCTAAATCATTGATTCCATTTAGCTGTACAAAGAAGCAAACTTCAAAGAAAAATGTATGCAACACAAATTCTGAGAGAAAGGTTCACTTCATTAACTGCATACCTTATGCATAGTGGGATAAGCCGAGAATATTGATGATTCTTGATCACTATATTCATGTTGAAGTGAAAAAAAGATCCTCTAGCATTTCAGAGTTTTGCCTACTGGAAAAATAATAGCAAAAACGCGAACACAAGAATATTTGTAGTAGTATTATTTTAAATGGAAAGAGTAAATTTTTATCAAAACACACCACAAGGGATTTTTATTAGAAATTAAAATCATCCTAGTCCAACAAACGGCCTAAATCGACCCAGACCCAAAATAACAAGAAATAATATTTACCTATATACAAAATTAGACATTGAAGTGTTTTGAACTCTAAAAGAGGCAAGTTGATCCTACAACTTTGTCTTCATGATCTTCAAGTGAATCCAAATTCCAATTCATGGTTTTTTCTATCGATGAGATAATTCTGAAGGAGATAACAATCTCTCCAACCACTAATTATTTTCTCAAAACTAAATCATTACCGCATCTAGTTAGTGCAGCGTTAAGTTGGGAATTTTAAATCTCAGAAAAACCATGAAACTCTTCACTTTGAAAACTTCTTTGTCTCAATTTAGGAAGATCTATTGATGAATGAGTTGGGGCCATTATTATTTTTTACCTCACTTTGTCATGACTCGATTTAGGAGTCATGATGGCACATACTTTATTCCGCTAGTAGGTAAGCCAAATCATAGCCTGAAGATCTAAGCAAAGGGCTAACATGGTGGAAAATGGCCTAAAAGCGGGAAAGTACACATTTAATGACTTAAAACAACAATAAAACAACCATAATAGCCTAATAGATAGATAAATGATAAACAATGATCCCAAGACCTAGTAATGTTGGTACAGTGCTACTACAAATGAAAATTAAGTACATAAACTATCAAATACAATTTGTATATAGATAATAGAAGGAAAAAGGGCCATAGCTCACTGATGAGTGGTGAATTTACCACTCATTAAATATAAATTCATGTACACCACTATGATTTGGAGATTTGAATGAGACATTTTTGGTAGTTGAATGTAGTAATTTTTATATTTTGCAGGAATATAGATTTTGAAAAGGAATGATGTGGAATTGAGCTTTCAAGGGATCAAACGAGAGAAGAGAAAGTGTAGCTAGAAGACCCTGACTATGAATTTGGTTTTAGATACCATGATCATAGTTTGGGGGATGCAATCGTAGTTCATCAACCTAGGTCAAATCAAACAATCGCGATGATCTAAAAGCAATACAGTGATCGAAATAGCAAGTAAGCTGATGTAATCGTGGCAACACAGGTTTATGGCCTAGGGGTAGAAATGAAAATTTTCATTGTAGGTCCCAAATCAAAAATGGGTAAAAATCCATCACTTTGGAGTTTATTGAACTTTGAATTTTCAATTAGAGACTTTGTAAATCCTACAAAATTTGAGAAATTATTGTGGTTAGTTTTCCAATTATTTGTGGTTGCAATTGAAGTTGGATATTGGATTACTCTTTATTGCAAGTTTTAATGGAAGAATTGAATAACTAATTTTGTATATTTCTCTTTTCTAACTTAATGAGTAGCTAAGTAATTTTTCTTGGGATTATGTTAAACTAGGGTCCAAATATTTGTGGATTATGATTTATTAGTGTAGATTCTTAGTCTTTGATTGTGGGTTTAACTATTGCTTATTTGATGTAGTTGGATTTGTGGGTGAAAACCCCAAATTCCCAAAATAAGTTTGTGAGTGAAAACCCTAAATTCTCAAAAGCTTACATCATCCTTGAAATAGGGATGTGAGTGAACTTTAGGGAACCTATATCATCCTTGTAAAAGAGAAATAGGTGACAAGGCTATAATGAAAAAAATAAATGTATTTAGTTCTCTTTCACTATCTTAAAGATAAGGGGGGATTAGGGAGTAGATATATTATTGGGCATATTCCTAGAAATAGTGATGCCCAATTGAGGTAATAGGTGGTTATGCTTCCCACATCCATGAGGTATCCAAAAACATCCATGGATGATAATCTTGAGAGTGGATTGAAAGATTATCCTCAAGAAACACTCAACCTAGCCTACCCATATAGTTAATGACTAAAATTTTCATTTAATTATCATAATCCATTAATTATTTTCCCCTAAGAAGACATAATCCCAAGACTTACCCTATATTGAAATATCAACAAAAATATTCACACTAGTTGGTAGTTTGATTGATTTTGATTGAAGAACTTCCCAAACCAATCCTCCCATTTTATTTCATGAATTTTACTTTGTTTAGACTATCGGAATACACTTAGTCACTACCAACACCTGTAGGTCTTGAGGACTAGACTCACTCCTCGAGGATTCAACCTCAACGTGAGTTTAGCTTTATTGACAACAATATTCCTATATCATATACATGGTATAGGTGAGCGTTAATCATATTGCACCATTTTCGGGGAGTGGGACTTAGTTTTCACTTGTACGATGTTGGTTGTAGCTTTTGGGATACACGTGGTGGTTTTGATTTACTTTTTTGTTGTTTTTGTTTCTTTGTAGGTAATCATTATTTCTTCCAAATCACCATGAGCCAAGAGAGAATCATCAATAATTTCGAATATGTACATATTGAAGCTATGGATTGTCTTGGCGACAAAAAGAATGCTAGTGACATTCTTATACCCACTACAGGTGTAAATGGTGTATTTTATGTCACGAGTGTCACGCTATAATTGCTACAAATGAAGGGCCTCTTTGGGAGGTAATCTCAAGAGGATCCCAATTTCCATTTGAATAACTTTATAGAAGTTTGTGCCCCCTTAATATTGAACACATCTTGTTAGAATTCTTAATGTTGCATCTCTTCTCATTTTCTCTAACAGGTGAGGCTATTTTGTAATACCCCACATATTTCTAAGCTAGGAAGTGAATAAGTATTCCTATGTATGAAATCTCCTATCCTGTGATTCATACTTGAGTACATGACTTACAATGAATATCCTAGTGATATGATAGCTTATGATGCATTAAGCATGTTCATATGAGTCACTTAAGGTAATCAAGCTAAGAGTTTTTGAATCCATCAAGTTTTAATGTTCGATTTTGCAAGGGTAATATTTGAATGAGTATAACTCGATGTTAATATGGTATTTTGTTTGATTTAGACTCAACAAATTGTAGAGAATCGAATTACATTTCCAACGATATCTATTTCGCCTTAATCCAATACCCGAGCGAAAAGTTATGCCCATTTTCGTGAGAGACAATAAGTATAGGCGATTGGTTAGGCGCCGCCCACCCCAAGCATAGGCGATTGGTTAGGAGCCGCCTAACCTAGCTTAGGCAATCACTTGGGCACTGCCTAAGTCAGTTCCAGGTACCAAAAATACTCTGTTTTGAGTTATTTTAAGGGTAATTAAGTCTTTTAACACTCATTACACATCCCTAAACTTAAACCAACGAAATATATAGATTCTAAACATATTACAACCCAATTATCATCTCAATGCTCATCATCCAAGAGCACTAAAAGAGAAAAACAACTAGGGTGGCGTAACTAAACTTGAAGATTTGATTTCAAGGAAATTTCTCCGTCAATCATCAAGAATCTTCCTTCTAAGGTATGCGTGAGTTAATTTATGGACCCCTTTCATCCATAAAGCTCAAAAACCCTCTTTTTCATTATAAAGTATGATTTCTATATTGTTGGGTGTTGATGATCATGTTGTTGATATTGGGTGATTCCCAAGATGGAATCTTTATATGTTTTTTTGAATTTCATGATATCATATGAGTTGGAAACATGTAAATTTGGTTGTTCATGATGTATAATTTCATAATTTCACCTATTCTTAAGATGTGAATGTATGTGTTTGATAAAACGCCTAAGAAACTAGAAATCATGCAATATAGCTAAATTATGAAAATGTGAAGGATTCATGATATTCCCTTACGTTTCAATGACTTCTGTGTTGATAATGTGCCTTGTAAATGTTATTGGAATACTCATGAACTATTATTATGAGATTATGCTATGTTTTCTTGCAAATCCTACTTATGAACAAGATGTATGATAACCATGCAATCCACATAAACTTTTATGCTATTGGTATGTGTTGCCAATATGATTATGCAATGAACATGATATTAAGATTGTGCAAGTACTTCCATGTGATATGAAATACTTTACATGCAATAAATTGTTGATAACCATGCTCAGTATGAGATCCGTACTTATGATATTATAAGTTATGGACTCTACTCGTATGATCAAGTCAGTCATGTGTGTCAGTTTCCTTCCATTGAGATCTGGGGGTACTTGTACTCAAAAACTTTAGCTGTGTGCCTAGAGCCATGTAATGTTTCACGATATCCTAACTCAAGCTATAATTCCATAGACATTAGTTAGTCATGTGACTCAAGAAAACCTTATGATCTTAGTCAGTTGTCAAATATCAGTAATATTCCGCCAGTCAACGAAATTCAGTAAGATTAAGTCATGCACAGTCAGTTATTCATGTCCAGTCCCTCTAACTTGTAGTAAAGGTTAGCACCGAGTGAACCCAAGGATGGGAACTCACCCGCCAGTTAAGGGTGTGATCCTTAGTAGTCATCCTTGTGTTCCAGAACTACGTAGCCAGCATAGGTTGAGACATCTTAACCTATCAGATTAGGGTTGATGAGGTGGCTTAACTCGTCAGTTCAGGGTTCCCACTGTTCTCATTGAGTACCTGCCAGATAAGGGTTACTCACAAGCTGTCCTTACCTGTGGCATGGTATTGACACCCCTCCAGTTGGGGCAGAGATTGGACCTCATCTTAGCCATAACAGCACACATGGGGCATATCGGTTAAACACTATTTCCCACAGTTTCAGTATCAGTCTCAGTAAAAGAACTCAAGGCGTTCTTCAAATTTCATTATATACAGGACTGTCAGATACAATTTTCCATGTTATTAGTTTCAATATCATTCAAGACAGTTATCAGTAAACCATGTATTAGCTTATAGGTCAGGCTATCACATATTCATGGTTCCAGTTTCTATATATGTGTGTTTGCACTCCCACGTTCATATTAGTCAGTCAGTGCTGTTCATGCATGAAACCCTTTATGTTCAACCAACCTTCCTTGTATACTCAGTACTCCAGTTATACTGGCACATTTGCGCTATGGCGCTTTCTTTTCATGTTACGTCATAGGTTCCAAAACACGAGTTCCAGCCTAGCAGCAGCAGTAGTATTCTAGTCACAGAGACACAGTGAGTCCTCATTGATTAGAGGACAACATGATTTGATTCATTTATTTATTTCTTCAGTTAAGTTTTGCGGAGTTTGTTGGAGACATGTTCCTTCAACTCCTTATTCAGGTAGTTTAGAGGCTTTCAGATTTACGTTCAGATTGAGTTGGTTTAGGTATTTTCACCCAAATGATTGTATTCAGTTAAACCTTATGGCCTTACAGTTCTATGTATTTCGCATTATTATATCATGATTTGCAGTATAAAGGTACAAATATCTGTCATAAGTTAGCTTGTAGTTCGTTGGAGTCATGAGCACCGTGTAGCATTCTGGTTTAGCAAATTGGGGTGTTACAAACTTGGTATCAGAGCCTAAGGTTCAATAGAGTCCTAGGAAGTCTAAAAGTCACATCTAGTAGAGTCTTATACATGGGTGTGTTGCACGCCACATTTATGTGCGGGAGGTTATCAGATATTTTAGGAACAGTCCCCTTTCTGCATTATTCATGTCATGCTAGTGAGCATAATCACAAGTTAAACTCTCAGTCCAATCCATTCTTCTCTTATTCCAGACCATGGCCCCAAAGAGAAGAAACCAACCAGATCCTCATCCCAAAGATCCTTTGGGCGAACATGTTTCCCATGTGGAG
Source organism: Capsicum annuum (assembly GCF_002878395.1). Lineage (NCBI taxonomy): Eukaryota > Viridiplantae > Streptophyta > Magnoliopsida > Solanales > Solanaceae > Capsicum > Capsicum annuum. The sequence continues at coordinate 96,483,872 of NC_061120.1, read as the reverse complement.
TTTAGAGCTGCATTTACCACACTTGCTCAGTCCATGGTTGCACAGACTGAACGGCCACCAGTCATTCAGGCCCATCCATTGGCCAATCCCAAAGCTGCTAGGGTTTGGGACGTCACCCAGATGAACCCTTCATCTTTCCATGGGCCTACGTCTGATGAGGACCCTTAGGAGTTCATTAACTAAGTCCAGAAGGTCATTGACATCATGGGTGTTACTTCTATTGAGAGTGTAGAGTTAGCAGCTTACCAGTTATAGGATGTTGCTCATGATTGGTACAAACAGAAGAAGTCTGAGAGGTTAGATGATACAGGCCCTATCGAGTGGGAGGAATTTGTCACAGCCTTCTTAGACAGATTTTTTCCCCAAGAGCTGCGTAAAGCCAAAGTTCTTGAGTTCATCAACCTCAGGCTGGGGAATATGACGGTTAGGGAGTATTCTTTTAAATTTACTCAGCTAGCCAGGTATGCTCCTCATGTGGTTATAGACAATAGATCTAAGATGAGCAAGTTCATGTCAGGGGTCAACGATAGCATGGTAAATGAGTGTAGGTCTGCAATGCTGATCGGTGATATGACCTTAGCCTGACTCAAACCCATACCCAGCAAGTAGAAGAGCATCAGTTTAAGACTAGGGAGAGGCAGAACAAGAGAGCAAGGTCAGGTAATTTCAACTTTGCTCACCCCAAGTCAGATGGAGAAACCGTTCATAGTTTCGCTCTAAGTCAGCCATTCCAGCTCCTTTCTCTACCAGCGCTCCAGTATCGAACTTCATAGATGGCAATAGAGACAAAGTGCCAAGCTCTAAATCTCAGGGTAGTATTAGCAGTGCCCAAAAGAATCCCCTTTGTCAGACTTGTGGTATGAACCACAAGGGCATTTTCAGAGCTGGTAGTGATGTCTGTTTTGGTTGTGGTAAGCCTGGCCATAGGAGTAGGGAGTGTCTGTAGTCAAGTCTTCAGGGTCAGCAAAATCATTCTACAGCTCAGTCCAGTCGCCCGAACCAACAGGGTGCCATATCAAGTGCTACCAGTGGGCAACGCCCAAATAGACTCTCTGCTCTTTAGTCCTAGCAAGATCAAGAAAATTCTCCTAATGCCGTTACTGGTATGTTACAAATTTTCCATCTTCATGTTTATGCTTTTCTAGACCCAGGTGCATCTTTGTCTTTTGTTACTCCATACATAGCAGGCGATTTAGGAATCAGTCCCAAAGTCCTAGCAGAGCCCTTCTCAGTCTCTACCCAAGTGTGAAAAACCATCATAGCCCAGTGGGCATACAAGAACTGCCCAGTTATGATATCTCAGAAATCCACATCAGCAGATTTAGTGGAGTTAGAGATAATTGATTTTGATGTCATTCTCGGCAAGGATTGGATTCATTCCTGCTATGCCATAGTCAACTGCAGAAATAGGATAGTTCAGTTACAATTCCCGAATGAGCCTTTCCTAGAGTGGAAATGTAGCATTTCAATATTGAGGGATCATCTTATTTCCTACCTTCGGGCAAGGAAAATAATTTCTAAGGGGTATGTATATCATCTCGTGTATGTTAAAGATTCCAGTTCTGAATATCCAAGCCTTGAAATAGTCCTTATTGTTAATGAATACTCAGATGTCTTTCCTGAAGATCTTCCAGGCATTCTTCCCAAAAGGGAAATAGACTTCGGCATAGACCTTCTTCTGGATACTCAACCTATTTCTATTTTACCATACAGAATCGCACCAGTAGAACTCAAGGAACTGAAAGATCAGTTTAAGGATCTCTTAGAAAAGGGATTCATCAGACCCAACATTTCTCCATGGGGTGCGCCAGTATTATTTGTGTGCTAGAAAGATGGTTCTCAGGATGTGTATTGATTACCATCAACTCAACAAGGTCACTGTCAAAAACAGATATCCTCTTTCTAGGATTGATAATCTATTCGACCAACTTTAGAGAGCCAGTTACTTCTCTAAGATAGACCTCAGATCAGGCTATCATCAGCTCAGAGTTAGAGAATATGACATTCCGAAGATAGCTTTCTGTACTCGGTATGGTCACTTCGAATTTTTAGTCATGTCATTTGGTCTTATCAATGCCCCTGCAGCTTTTAAGGATTTGATGAAATGTTTGTTCAAGCAGTACTTGGACATATTTGTCATAGTCTTTATAGATGATATTCTGATCTATTCTCGCACAGAGCGTGATCATGCAGACCATCTCAGAATTGTTCTTCAGACCCTTAGGGATCACCAGTTATTCGCTAAGTTCAGCAAGTGTGAATTTTGGCTAAGATCAGTAGCATTCCTTGGCCATATTTTTTTCGATGATGGCATTAGAGTAGATCCTCATAAAATCGAGGTAGTAATAAACTAGCCCAGACCCATACCTCCACCAGATATTAGGAGTTTCTTGTGTTTGGATAGCTATTACAGATGGTTTGTTGAGGGATTTTCTTCTATTGTATCTCCCATGTCTAGATTGACTCAGAAGAAGATTAAGTTTCAGTGGTCAGATTCATGCGAGAAGAGATTTCAAGAGTTGAAGACTCGACTCACTTCCGCTCCAGTTCTAGCTATTCTGATGGTTCAGACGGTTTTGTATTCTACTATGATACATCCAAATTGGGTTTAGGTTGTGTCCTCATGCAGCATGGTAAGGTCATAGCCTACAACTCCAGACATTTAAAGCCACATGAGAAGAGTTATCCTACTCATGATCTTGAGTTAGCAGCGATAGTTTTTGCCTTAAAGATTTGGAGGCATTATCTCTATGGAGTTCATGTAGATGTCTTCACAGACCATTAAAGCCTCCAGTATGTCTTTTCCCAGAAAGATCTCAATCTTCTCCAGAGAAGGTGGTTAGAGCTCTTGAAGGATTATGACATAAGTGTTCTTTATTATCTGAGCAAGGCCAATGTTGTGGCCGACGCTCTCAGTTGACTCTCCATAGGTAGTATTTCTCACATTGAGGATAGTAAGAAAAAGATGGCTCAGGAGATCTATCAGCTTGCCACACCAAGAGTTCTCTTAGTTGATTCTTCAGAGGGTGGTGTATGTGTTCATACTAGTTCAGAGTCATCTTTAGTTTTCGAGGTAAAAGAGAAACAAGACAGGGATCCTAGCCTTGTCAAGCTCAAAGAGTCAGTTCAGAATTAGAAAGTCGAGGTTCTCCCCTAAGTGGAGATGATGTTCTTTGTTGTTAGGATCGTCTATGTGTTCCAGGTGTAGATGAATTAAGGCAGCAAATACTTGCAGTAGCACAAGGTGCGCGATACTCTATTCATACAGGGGCCACTAATATGTACCACAACATGCAGGAGATCTATTGATAGAGTGGGATGAAGAGAGATGTTGCAAAGTTTGTGTCTAAGTGATCTATATGTTAGTAAGTTAATATAGAGCATCATAAACCTAGTGGTTCCATGCAAGAGTTCACCATTCCTACTTGGAAGTAGGAAGAAGTTAACATGGACTTCGTGATGGGTTTGCCTAGAACTCATCATCAGCATGATTCAGTCTGGGTCATTATAGATAGAATGACCAAGTCAAATCATTTTCTTCATGTTCGTACTTTTTATTCTGCCGAGGATTATGCCAAACTCCAAATTAGGGAGTTGGTCAGATTACATGGTGTTACACTATTTATCATCTTAGATAGAGGTACCCAGTTTACTTCTCAATTTTGGAAATCATTCCAAAAGTGTCTCGGTACCCAAGTCTATCTCAGCACTTTATTTCATCCTCAGACAGATGGTCAAGTATAGAGGACCATTCAGACTCTTGAAGTTATGCTAAGGGCGTGTGCAATTGATTTTAAGGGAAGTTGGGACGACCATTTGACTTTGATTGAGTTTGGATACAATAATAGCTATTATTCTAGTTTTCAGATGGCTCCATTCGAAGCACTCTATGGTAGGAGATGTAGACCTCTGATTGGTTGGTTTGAAGTTAGTGAGGCCTCAATCATAGGTCCTAACTTAGTATTCGACACCTTTGAGAAAGTTTAGTTGATTAGAGAGAGACTCCGGGCTGCTCAGAGCCGACAGAAGTCCTATGTAGATATTCATAGAAAGGATCTCAAGTTTAAGGTCAATGAATATATCTATCTTAAGATCCCTCCCATGAAGGGAGTGAAGAGGTTTGAAAACAAAGGGAAACTCTGTCCCCGGTATGTCAGTCCCTTCAGAATTCTTTGTCCATCCAGTCTTCCATGTCTCTTTGCTAAAGAAGTGCATAGGTGACCCAGCAGTTATTGTCCCTATTCAAAGCATCGATATTAAGAACAACCTCTCTTATGAAGAGATTCTAGTCGAAATCTTAGATTATCAGAATCGTAGATTGAGGAACAAAAAAGTCCCTCTAGTTAGGTTTCTTTGGCGAAATCAGTCTCATGAGGGAGCTACTTAGGAAGCAGAAGCAGATATGCGTACCAAGTATCCTCACCTCTTCCTCACCAATTCAGATCAAGCTCAAGATAAAAGTTCTCCTTAATCTTATTCAGTTTCACATTCATGTTTCTAGTATAAACTTGGTACCTATTAATAGTTTCATACTCAGTCAGGCATTCATGTGTCAGTTGTCTGTGCATCAGATATGCACGAGTTCAGTATGTTTAGCATGTCAGTCATGAGATCAAGTTTCAGTTCTTCATGTTCAGTTCAGGTTCTATTGTCTTGTATCCCTTCTTAATAAATTCTCATTTGAGGACGAATGTTCCCAAGGGGGAGATACTGTAATACCCCACATGTTTCTAAGCTAGGAAGTGAATAAGTATTTCTAGGTATGAAATCTCCTAACCTGTGATTCATACTTGAGTACATGACTTACAATGAATATCCTAGTGATAGGATAGCTTATGATGTATTAAGCATGTTCATATGAGTCACTTAAGGTAATACAAGCTAAGAGTTTTTGAATCCATCAAGTTTTAATGTTTGATTTTGCAAGGGTCATCTTTGAACGATTATAATTCAATGTTAATGTGGTACTTTTTCTGATTTAAACCCACCAAATTATGGAGAATCGAATTATCTTTCCAAAAATACCAATTTTGCCTTTATCCAATACTAGACCGAAAAGTTATGCCCATTTTCGTGAGAGACATGAATCATCGGCGATTGGTTAGGCGCCGCCCAACCCAAGCGAAGGTGATTAGTTAGGCGCTGCCCAACCTAGCTTAGGAAATCACTTAGGCACCACCTAAGTCAATTTCATATGCCAGAAATACTCCATCTTGAGTTATTTTAAGGGTAATTAAGTCTTTTAACACTCCTTACACATCCCTAAACTTAACCCTACAAAATATATAGATTCTAAACATATTGCAACCCTATTATCATCTAAAAGCTCATCATCCAAGAGAACTAAAAGAGAAAAACAACTAGGGGTGCGTAAGCTTGAAGATTCGATTTCAAGGAAATTCCTCCGTCAATCATCAAGATATGATAACCAGATGTATGAAGATCCGATTGCGTAACTATGTTTACTTGCAAATCCTACTTATTAACAAGATGTATGAGAACCATGCAATCCACAAGAACTTCCATACTATCGTTATGTGTTGCCAATATGATTATGCAATGAACTTGATATTAAGATTGTGCAAGTACTTCCATGTGATATGAAATCCTTTCCATGCAATACATTGTTGATAACCGTGCTTAGTATGGGATCCCTACTTATGATATTATAAAATATGGACTCTACTCTTATGATCAAGTCAGTCATGTGTGTTAGTTTCCTTTCATCGAGTCCTGGAGGTACTTGTACCCGAAAACTATAGCTATATGCCTAGAGCCTTGTCATGTTTCACGATATCTGAACTCAAGCTATAATTTCATAGACTGTAGTCAATCATGTGCCTCAGGAAAACCTAATGATCTTAGTCAGTTCTAAGATATCAATAACATTTCACCAGTTAATGGAATTCAGTAAGATTAAGTCATGCACAGTCTGTTATTCATGTCTAGTCCCTCTAGATAGGAGTAGAGGTTAGCATCGAGTGAACCCAAAGATGGAAACTCACCCACCAATTTAGGGTGTGATTCTTAGTAGTCATCCTTGTGTTCCAAAAATACGTAGCCAGCGTAGGTTAAGAAATCTTAACCCACCAGATTAGGGTTGATGAGGTGGCTTAACCCGTTAGTTTAGGGTTCCTACCATTCTCATTGAGTACTCGCCAGATAAGGGTCACTCACAGGCTGTCCTTACCTATGGCACAATATTGACACCCCTCCAGTCGGGGCAGAGATTAGACCCCAGCTTATCCATAACAGCATACATGGGGCATGTCGGTTAAGAACTACTTCCCATAGTTTCAGTATCAGTCTCTGTAAAAGAACTCAGGGTGTTCTTCAAATTTCAGTATATACAGGACTATCAAATACAGTCGTCCATGTTATCAGTTTCAGTATCAGTCATGACAGTTATCAATAAACCATATATTAGCTTACAGGTCATGCTATCACGTATTCAAGGTCCCAATTTCTATATATGTGTGTTTCCACTCCCACATTCATATTATTTAGTTAGTGTTGTTCATGCGTGAAACCCTTTATGTTCAGCCTACCTTCCTCGTAAACTCAGTACTCCAGTTGTACTGACGCATTTGTGCTATGGTTCTTTCTTTTCATGTTACACCATAAGTTCTGAAACACGAGCTCCAACCTAGCAGTAGTGGTAGTATTCCAGTCGCAGAGACAGTGAGTCCTCATTGATTCGAGGATAATATAATTTGATTCATTTATTTATTTCTACAGTTTAGTTTTATGGATTTAGTTGGAGACATGTTCCTTCAACTCTTAATTCAGATAGTTTATAGGCTTTCAGATTTATGTGCAGATTTACGTTCAGATTGAGTTGTGTTGGGTATTTTTACCCAAATGATTGTATTCAGTTGAACCTTATTGCCTTACAGTTCTATGTATTCTGCATTATTATATCATGATTTGTAGTATAAAGGTACAGATATCAGTCATGGGTTAGCTTGTGGTCCCTCGGGGTCATGAGCACCGTGTAGCATTCCGGTTCAGCGAATTAGGGTGTTACAGTTTTGCAGCTTTAATCATTTTCGGCTGGGTCAATCACCTCCTAGGTTACTATTACAAAAGCTTTCTTGAATAAATAATTCTCACCTTCACAGATGCTAAAATTATAGGATGAAATCATAAATTTCCGTAAATTTCATGGGAAACGTTGGTATGATGCATAAGAGAGATTTAAGGAGAAGCTTTTCAAATATCCCAATCACGAGATGCTAGAAAAGATAATTTTTTATGTCTTTGATAGAGCATTTGAGCAAACCAACAAAGCCACAGTGGATAATTCATCTAGTGAATCCCTTATTAAATTTTCAAATTGGGTTCCATCAAAGATGTTTGATCAATTGGCTAGTTTGGCTAGGGGTTGGAACACAAAGGATGCCGAGGTAGCCATGGGGACTCCTTTCTTATCCTTTGTGTCTCGAGATCAAAGATATCAAGAGGAGGAAAGTGATGCATGCATTATCAAGGTAATGTCACACCTTGAACTTCTTACTAAACATATGTTGGGGGCCTCCAATAAAAGAGTCAATGTTATAATGCAAAGAATACCAAGGCATTTGAATATGAGGAAGGAAAGGTACATCATGATGGGAGAACATGGTTTTTGAATTATCCAAAGGGTTTCTAGGTTACCTCTCAAAGTATATGTGGGAATCAAGGTCGGAACAATAAAACCAGGGCATATCTCAATGTGAAATAAAGGGATGCATTAATGAATATTTTTTATTTCGAATCTTGGTTGGAGTTTAAGAGATTGACAAAATAGTGAAAGAAATGAGGAATGATTTATCCAAGATTTATTAAATGATGGAGTCTTATTCAACCGCCATAAAAAAATAAAAGTAAAATTGAATCAAATATTGGTGCTCCTTATGGAAAGACAAAATGAAGAAGTACCAAGTGGTATGGCCATAATGTTATTGTCACTCAAAGTGGAAAAAATCCTGGCAAAGGAATGGAACTTGATGATGATCTCGGCAAAAGAGAAAATGATGAACAAAAAAATATGAAGAGAAGAGGTGTAATAATGATGAGTCAAGGCCAAAGAACTTACCCTTGAAAATTCTAAGACGAAAGAGTTTCAAACTATCTCAATGCCACCCATCAAAATTCATCCTCCTTTCTCTAAACGGTTCATGAATAAAAGGGAAAATGCTATGTTTAAAAAATTCCTTGATAAATTTAAAATCCTCTCCATCAATATTCCTTTAAAAGAAGCATTGCAAGATATTCCTGGGGAGGCTAAATTTATAAAGGAGTTGGTCTCCAAGAAGTGACTTGTAGAGGATGAGACAAGAATTAATACATCATTATAGTGGCATTATGTCAAGCCCGATGGCGAGAAAGAAGAAACACCTCGATGTGACCTTCACAATTCCGTGTACCATTAGAATATTCATGTTTGGTAAAGCCTTGTGTGACCTCGAGGCAAGTGTAAATTTAATGCCACATGCCATATTTTACAAGTTTGGATTAGGGAAACTGCAACCCACCATATTGATATTACTCATGGCTGACTGATCCTTTGAGAAACCTATGGGAATACTTTATGATGTGCTAGTTAATATCAATCGGTTCATATTTCTGGCTAAATTTATGATCCTTGATTGCTCTTTAGACCATTAAATTTATATTATTACTTGAAGGTCATATCTAGCCACCGAGAAAGCATTGGTGGATATAGAATATGGTAAGATAAAGTTTCACCTAAATAATGAAATAGTTTATTCCAATGTATGCAATTTTATAAAGCAACCAATGGATTTACAAGTAACATTGGGTATTGATACAATTAATGGTGAGGTGACAAATCATGTCAATGTGAGTTTGGTAGATGCTCCATTGTAGGGGTTTAGTGGAATTGTGAAAGAGAAGAAATTGAAGATTTTAATGAAGTAGTTTCATATTTAAAAGGACTTGGATTTTATACCAAGAACCTTATAAAGTTTGACCTTGATCATAAAAACTATGAGAGACCACACACAAAACCATCCATTCGTGAGCCACCCAAAATTTAATTGAAGTTGTTGCCTCCCCATCTTAAATATGTGTTCTTAGGGGATGCAGACAATTTGCCTATTATCATTGCAAGTGATCTTGAGCCCTACCAAGTGGAAGCTTTGAAGTATGTGGTGAAAAAGTTCATTTGAGCCATTAGATGTACAACTGTAGATATCATAAGAATAGCCCCTGACATTTGTACCCACAAGAGAAAGACAAAACAAGATCATATTCCAAGTGTGGAATATCAAATAATTCTAAATCAACCCATGCAAGAAGTGGTTAAGAAGGAAATTATAAAGTGGCTTGACGCAGACGTCATCTATATAATTTCATATAGCACTTGGGTGAGACTGGTGCAATTTATTCCAAAGAAATGTGGCATTACGATAGTTAAGAATGAAATGAACAACCTTATTCTCATTTGACCGGTCACGGGGTGGTGGGTATAAATAGAATATTAAAAATTGAACTCTTGGATCGAAAAGACCACTTCCCTATTCCCTTTATGTACCAAATGCTAGATAGGTTACACAGATTGGAGTGGTATTGCTTTATATACGGTTATTTGGGGTATAATCAAATTTATATTGCCTCAAAAGACCAAGAGAAAACAACTTTCACTTTCCCCTATGGAACATCCGTACTCAAGCGGATGGCATTTTGTTTGTGTGACACACCAACAACTTTACAATATTGTATGGGATCAATCTTTACTGATATATTTGATGATTTGATGGAACACTTCATGGATGATTTCTTGGTGGTAGGTAAATCCTTTGAATAGTGTCTTCAACATCTAAGTAAGGTTCTTCAGAGATGTATGGAAACCAACCTTGTCATCAATTTTGTGAAATGCCATTACATGGTAAAAAAGGGTATTGTGTTTGGCCACAAGATCACCGGAAAGGTCATACAAGTATATCAAGATAAGGTGGAGGTAATAGAAAAGTTTCCACCCCTTTTTTCATAACAGGTGTTCAGAGTTTCCTTGGGCATGTCGGGTTCTACTGGTAATTTATCAATGTGTAAGCTCCTTAAAAATAAGGCAAAATTCCATATTAATGATGCATGTTTGAAGTCCTTCAATTTTCTTAAGGAGTTACTTATTTTTGCTCCCATTATTATGGCTCTAGGTCGATCATCCCTGTTTGAAGTGATGTATTATACAAGTGGGATTGCATTTTGGGTAGTATTGGGACAATGCAAGGAAAATCTATTGCACCCTATCTATTATGAGAGAAAGACCTTTCATGATGCTCAACTTAAATACACATTATCGAGCAAGAATTATTGGCGGTGGTATATGATTTTAAGAAATTTTGCGCCTACTTATTACATACAAAAATGGTGGTGCAAACAGATAATGCCTCCCTGAAATAGCTCATGGAAAATAAGGAAGCTAAGCCATATCTAATTAGATGGATCTTTCCCTTACAAGATTTTGATTTTGGAGTGAAGAATAGAAAGACTTGCAAGAACAAAGTGGCCGACCATCTTTCTTTTCTTGATAGTAATCCTAAAAAGCATAGGGAAATTAAGATTGATGATACTTTTCTTGATGAGTTAGTCATGTTAATCTTAGGAAAAGGTGTGACATAGTATGTCGACCATGCTAATTATGTGTCGAGTGGGGTACTTGTTGAGTGGCTTCGTTATCATCAAAAGAAGTAGTTCTTGTTTGCTGTAATAAAATGTTACTGGGATGACCCCTTCCTATTTCGGGTGTGCGTGGATGGTGTGATTAGGCATTGTGTCATGGTGCTTGAAATGAAGGATATACTTGATGCATGTCACTTCTCACCTATGGCCGCCAGAATGGGAGAATCCGAACCACCACCAAATTTCTTCAATGTGTGTATTATTGGCCCGCCATTAATAAAGATTCCATTGAGTGTGTAAAAGACTGACATCAATGTCAAATACAAGGTGGAATATTGAGAAATCATGAAATTCCCCTTAGACCGAATCTTGAAATGGAACTCTTTGATGAGAGGGGAATAAATTTTATGGGCCCTTTTGTGAGTTCCTTTGGAAACAAGTTTATATTGATGTTGGTTGATTTTTTTTATAATTGAGTGGAAGCTATGTCACTTATGAATAATGAGAGCAAGAGAGTCACTTTTTTTTTTGATAAAATACATCTTTACACGGTGCAGAACGTCGTATGCCATTATTTGTGTTGGAGATTCACATTGTTGCAATTGGGTATTTGGGGCCCTCCTTGATAAGTATGGTGTAAAGCACAATGTTTCTACCCCATATCACCCCAAACAAGTGGCCAATTCGATGTTTCTAATCAATAAATCAAAGCCATAATCGAGAAGACTGTGAATGAAGGCCAAATTAATTAGGCGATGCAACTTGATGAGGCACTTTAGGCATATAGAATGGACTAAAAACCACAATTGGTATGTCTCCCTGCCAATTGGGGTTTGGGAAGGCATGTCACTTTCCCGTCAAACTTGATCATAAATCCTTGTGGGCTTTGAAGAGGTTAAACATGAGAGCCTTCCGAGTCAAGGGTCACTAAACATCATGAGTTGGAGGATTTTTGACTTAAAGCCTATGAGAGTTTCACATTGTATAGGGAGAAAATAAAGAAATTGAATGACTCTAAAATATTAAGGCAGGAATTTCATGTCAACGAGAGTGTACACCTTTTCAATTCTCATTTGAAATTCTTAGCGGGAAAGCTTTATTCCAGTTGGTTGGGCCTTTTTGTTATTTCAAACATATACCCTAGTGGAACAATTTAATTGAAAGATCATAAGAAAAGGTTTGTAGCAAATAGAAAAAGGGTGAAAAACTACAATGTGGGAGGTCCCATGATATCCAAGATGGAGTTGATACATTTAAAAGATCATATATGGTGATAAAGGAGAGTCGTGCCACAATGTTAAATTAGGCGCTTACTGGGAGGCAACCCATCCTTTTCACATTTATTGCATTTTTGATATTTTATATGTGTTATTACACAGGTTAGTTATCCATAAAACAGGGGAATAATAGAGTTACAAATGTAATATGTAGGAAAATAGAGAAAATATAGGGGAAATCAGCCTCAATTACCGTGATCGCAGTCTGAGGGCTGTGATCGCGGTACTCAATCACGGTACATACACTCGCGATCATGGAATCCCCAAAAAAGAAGTGTTGCTACCTAAGAGAGTCCTTCTTAGCCCTTGTACTTATTTTACTATCATAGTGAGGAAGCTTAAAGTCTTTAAGTTGGGGGTGTAGATTACCTTTATGTTCGGGCGCCGTAAATACATAATTCCCTCTGTATGCTAAAGTCAGAACTTGCCTGGTTAGTTTTACCATGGTTAAACGATAGGGGTTAGGAAATGATCATAGGCCGTTTTGTTGATTAACCTACTTTTACCCTACATAGCCTACCCTATGTGCATTATATCCCTTGATCCCTGTTTTGAGCCTAATTAGCCTATTTTTTCCTTATGACACCTTTCACCTTCCCATTTATACAATGATAAACCTATTTGTCCCTGGTCCTCCTTTGATACTGTGCACCTTGACCTAGGCAAACAACCGAAGTTGAGGGTGGCTGTCATAGGGGTGCATAGTGTAAGATGAGCATGACAAAGGTAGAATAAATAAAAAGAAGAATAAAAGTTAGGTGCTATTCTTAAAAAATAAAAAAGAGAGAGGCACCCAACTTGAACATTACGATCAATGGAAAAAAACAAAAACGAGGTAAATAAGTGAGCCCCAAGAGAGTAGTGTAGTTTCAAGGAGGCATAGTCACTTTAAATGACCTTGAATATCATACCTGCCCCATCCTACATTATAAGCCTAAAAGAAGTCCTAAAGTGATCCTTGCCAGCCTATCAGAAGGTCTTCGTAATGAAAATAAGGGCAAGCCTATGGTACTTGGCATATATTGATTGGAACATTATTTTGAGAGTGAGAGTGTTTTAATGATCCACACGTTTACATTTTTGGTTTATTATATATTAGGAGGGGGTCTCTTCATTGTGAGTGCACAATGGTATTGTTTCTAGCTACTTGCTTGTTTAGATAGTGCAACAATTGTATATGAAGGGTTGTTGTGGCTAAGATTGATGCCATCGCTTGAGTCCGTTGTGTTACGTCATTGCTCTTCTATGACATACACAGTTGGCTTTAAATGGATTGACCTTGGAGGTGGTAACTATATTTTGAGCTTAAAGAAGAAAATTGGCTGCTGAATATACTATGTATTCTCTTAGTTTTGTTGAGTTGCATGAGGATAAGAAATTGTTTTAAGTTGAGGGTGTTGATTTGTGACCAATTGCTAACACAGTTAGGACCTTTAACCAAGAGTAATTGCGAAGTCTTAAGCAACTTCTATCATTTTTGATTTGTTTATGCCTGATTTTACACTTTAAGATGATGGGATAGAGAACCAACAATAATGGAAGCAAAGAAGTTGAAATCTGGAGGAATCTAAAAAGAAGTGTGGCTGACGACATCTGTGATAAGTCGTCATCCCTGAGATAGGCTATTATAGTTGTTGTCAGACTCAACTAGAGATTTGGCATGAGTTGAAGTTATATGACACTTTGTGATTACTCGTCAGGATGGTGATACGGCGTCAGAAGTGTCGCCAGCCTTAAACATAAGATAGAAGTTGAAGAAAGTTTTATGGTGACATCCATGACACATCATCAGCCTGGTGATAAGCTGTCAAGGATACCGTTCATCTTAAATAGAGATGGAAATTGAAGAAATTTTTGTAACTACATCCATGACATGTCGTTAAGAAGGTGATAGGCTGTCATCATCGTCGTCAACCTTAGGCAGTAAGAGCCAAACATGCAGAGGGGCTGACGACATCCGTGATAAGCCGTCAAACCCCTGATAAGCTGTCACTGACGTCATCTTTTATTTCGAGAAAAAGGTTAAAATTCTATTTTGTATCTTTATTTAGGGTTAAGTATTGAAAGTCTTGTTTTAGGGTTGAGAAAAAAGAGAACTTATCTATCAACATACATTGCCACAAATGATTTCTCTCTCTCTCTAGACTTATATTTTGGGAGTTTTGTCTTGTAAATTAATTCAAGTTATACTTTTTGATCTTCATCATAGTTGTACGATAATCTTCTCAATTATGAATTCAATTTGTGTACTTGTTTCTTGAATCATGAGTGGCTAAACCTCATTAACCTGAATTATGGGATCTAGGGTTAGGTCATGAAGAGGTGCTAAATACTCAAGATTCAATAGATCTTAGGATTTCTTGATAATTATGAGATTTAAATTGATGTCTGTTGGTTGCAAACAACATGCATACCTACATTGATTTGCTTGAGAAAGAAATTATAAAGAGTAGGAAGTGAATTATCAACAGGGACTCAGAAATATTTTGTTTAATAATTAATGTTGTAACTAGGTTGATTAACTTGAGGTAAAATCTGGGCAGTGAATAGCAATTTCCTATGTCCGAGAGGATTGGAAAATTATATGCTTTAAATAGGTCGAGAGACATTTGAGAATATCATCGATAAAGATAGATTTTTATCCTAACCACCGTGAGGAGTCACCTTTAGCACATTTCATGTACCGTAAGCCCTAGCGAACATAATTCTGGTTATCTCATAAAATCATGGTTTCGAACATCAAAATGAAAGTGTCAAACAATTACTTATGAAACTTAAACCCCTATTTCAGGAAACATTAAAGTATCAGTGAATTAAATCGCAACTAACTTGAGTTCACACCTTATTTCCTGTGGAATTCAACCCCAACCTAGTTGGATTTTATATTGACAACGATCACTTACACCAATTCAAAAGTATAGTTTGAGCGTTATGAGCATGTCATATGTGGTGAGCATAAATGTCTAACTCTCATGCAAAATTGTTCTATCTAGAAAATGCACCGGTAGTTTCTCAAGGGTAATTGTGTCTATAATTGGTTGGATAAATGATCTTCGGCCTTCCATGTTGAAATAGGAACCCAATTTAGCCTAAATAACCTACCCCTACATAGTGAAGTTCCCTTAGTTACCTATTTTGAGTCTTTAATCATTTCTTTTGCAACCTTATTAAAAGCCTTGAACCTTTCAATGTTTTTCATCTTTTGAGCCTTACCCCTTTGAACTCAAAAAATAGAAATTGAGGCCAAATTCCTAAGTTGGGGGTGGTGAGTTTTAAAAAGATGACCTTGGGCCACGATAATGTAAGTGGATGCCTATGATGCTTAGCAAAGAAAGAAGAGTGAAAAAAGTTAAAAAGAAAGGACTCATAAATGGAAGGAACCATATGATATATAAAAAAAATTAGTTGAAAGAAAAATTCGTCCAAAAGGGTAGGGTAAATCAAACTAGCAAATATAGGCATGTGTGAATTTCAGAAACAAGTGAAATGGTCCATGGTCTAATTTTGGGTGAAAATAGTGTGATGTATATATTCAAGGAGGGTGTAGTAAATTTGTTCCTAAATGATATCATACCCTTTCTTGAACCTACATTACAAACTCAAAAAGTCCTTCGAGATCTCCAACAAAGTATAGTCATTGTAGTGGCGATTGAAAACATGGGCAAGATTATAGTATGGCACTTGTTAGCATTGAGAGTTTCTTTTTGAGAGAGCAGTGTATAACACTAACAACCCTGGTTTCATATTTGATAATTTGGTGTGTGGGATTTTCCTTCCTGTGCGACGACAAGTAAATAACTCTAGGTAGGTCAAACTGTCATCTATTCCAAAATGAGGCAAAAGAGCTTAGTTTAGTTTCTTTCAATAAGAAGTCAGCTCTAGAAAGGTGGTGAGTGTTGCATTATTGTTCCTCAAAAGTTAATTGTGTCTTCATATTGTGTTTCATGTTGAGGGGAGTTCTGAGTATAGCTTTGCCCATGTGGAGAGCTACTTATGGGTCCAATCAAGTTTTAAGTCATTGTGAACATTCAGTTGTATAAATGGGCTTAAATTTTCCATTGTCTTAGTGAGTAAAAAGTAGTTTTGCTTGAGGACAAGCAAATATTCAAGTTCGTGCACATTACTATGATTTGGATATGTGAACGAGACAATTTTGTTAGTTGAATGCTCTAATTTCCACATTTTAGGTATACAAGTGATGAAAAGGAAATATATGGAATTGAGTTTTAAAGGGATCAAAGAGTGAAGAAAAGTGTAGCTGAAGACCCTGACCAGGAATTTGGTCTCAATTACAGAGAACACTGTCTGAGAAAAAAATCGCAATCTACCAAGCTAGGTCAAATCCAGTGATCACAATGATCTAAATGCAATCACGATGACTCCGATCGTGGGTAAGTTGTTGCGATCATAGTATCTTGGGTTTATGGCCCAGGGGAAGAAATAAAATTTTGCATAGGTGGTTCCAAATCAAAAGGGGGAGAAAATCCCTTCGCAGAAGAGATTATTGAACTTTTAATTTGAAATTGGAGACTTTAAAAACCCTATAAAATAGGGGAAATTTACTACAGTTAATTTTTCAATTATTTGTGGTTGTAATTAAAGTTTGATATTGGATTACTCTTTATTGCATGTTTTAATCCAATCAGTGAAAAACCAATTTGGTATATTCCTCTTTCCTAACTTAATGAGTATCTAAGTAACTTATCATGGTATTATGTTTAACTAGGGTGAAAATATGTATGGGCTGTGATTTATTAGTGTAGATTCTTAGTCATTGATTATGGGTTTCACTATTGCTTGTTTGATATAGTTGAGATTTGTGGGGGAAAACCTCAAATTCTAAAAATCTCACAAGCTCACATCATCTTTGAAAGAGCGATGTGAGTAAACTTTAGGGATTCTATATCATCCGTGAAAAAAGGGATATAGGGTGACAAGGCGATAGTGAAAAATAATAGATGTAGTTGGTTCTCTTTTAACTATCTTAAAGATGAAGGTGGACTAAGGACTAGCTATATGCTTGGGCATTTTCCTATAAATAGGGATGCCTAATTATAGTAATAGTTGGTTATGCTTTCCACATCCATGAGGTATCCGAAAAGATCCATGGAAGATAATATTAAGAGTGGAATGAAAGATTAGCCTTAGGAAACCTCAATCTAGCCGACCCATGTAGTTGATGAGCAAAATTTGCATTCAATTATCATAACCCATTCATTATTTGCCCCTAAGAAGTCATAATACGAAGACTTATCCTATTTTGATATCTCAACAAAAATAGTCACTCTAGTTGGTCGTTTGATTTGATTTTGATTGAAGAACTTCCCAAACCAAACCCCCCATTTAATTAATTCATTTTACGTTGTTTGCACTATGGACATACATTTAGTATCTACCAACACCTATAGGTCTTGATGACTAGGCTCACTCGTCAAGGATTCGATCTCAACCTAAGTTGAGTTTTTTTGACAACGAATGTTCTATATCAAACCCATGGTATAGGTGAGAGTTAATCAAATGACACCATTGCTAGGGAGTGAGACTTAGTTTTCACTTGTATGGTGTTGGTTGTAGCTTTTAGTACACCCGTGGTGATTTTGATCTACTTTATTTGTTTCTTTTGTTTCTTTGTAGGTAATCACTATTTCTTCCGAATCTCCATTAGCCAAGAGGGAATCATCAACAACCCCTCATATGAACATATTGAAGCTATGAATTATCTTGGCAATGAAGAGCATGCTAGTGCTCTCTGTATACCCCCTACCGGGGGAAATAACATTTTTTATGTCATGGGTATCACCTCGAATTTATTCTAATGAAGGGACTCTTTGGGAGACAAGCTCATGAGGATCTCAATTTTCATTTGAAGAACTTTATAGAAGTTTGTGCCCCCTTTGATATTGCACACATCTTTTAAGAAATGTTAAGGTCGCATCTCTTTATATTTTCTCTAATAGGTGAGGTGATTTGGTGGATTCGATCCCTTTAGATCAGGTCAATCACCTCATAGTTTACACTTACAGAGACTTTCTTAAATCAACACTTCCCACCTTCAAAGATACTAAAATTATGTGATCAAATCATAAATTTCTGCCAATTTCATGGGAGCATTGGTATGAAGCATCAGAGGGATTTAAGGAGAGGCTGCTGAAATGAAAAATTCTTGAGATGCTAGAAAATAAGATTCTCCAAGATTTCTATAGAGAATTGGACTAAACCAACAAATCCATAGTGGAAAATGCATCCGGTGGATCCCTTATTAAATCATCATATCGGGTTGCATGATAGAGGTTAGATCTATTAGCTAGGTTGGCTAGGTGTTGGCACCAAAGGATGCGGAGGTAGTTGTGGGGGCTCCCTCCTCATCCTTTGTGTGTCACGATCAAAGATGTCAGGAGAAGGAAGGAGATCAAGTATTATTAAGGTAATGTCACACCTTGAACTTCTTACTTAACATGTGTTGGGGACCTCCATTGAAAGAGCCAATATTATAGATGCAAAGGATACCAAGGCATTTGAAGATTAGGAAGAAAAGGTACTTAATAATGGGAGAAGATGGTTGTCGAATTATCTAGAGGGTTTCTGTGTTACCTCTCATAGGCAATGTGGGAATCAAGGTTGGAATAACGAAAATCGGGGCATACCTCAATGTGAAAGGGACGGAAGCATTAATGAAGATATTTTCATTTAAATCTTTGTTTGAATTGAAGGGACTAAAAATAAAGTGATAGAAATAAGGAATGATTCCTCTAAGTTTCATCAAACGATCGAGTCTCATTCAATCGCCATAAAAAAATATAAGCAAAATTGAATCAAATCAGTGCACCTCATGGAAAGAGAAAATGAAGAAGTATCAAGTGGTACGGCCATAAATCTGATTGTCAATCAAAGGAGAACAATTACTGGCAAAGAAATGGAACTTGATGATTATCTCGATGAAACAGAAAAATATTAGCAAACAAATATGAAATAAAAGGGGTCAAATAATGATGAGGAAAGGCCAAATGAGGTTACCCTTGAAAATTTAATGAGGAAAGAGTGTCAAACTGTCTTAATTCTGACCATCACAATTTGACCTCTATTCCCAAAATGATTCTAGAAAAAAAGGGAAAATGCTAAGTTTAAAAGATTCGTTGATAAATTTAGAAACCTCTTCATTAACATTCTTTTAATAGAAGCATTGCAAGATATGCTGGGGAACATTAAATTTTTGAAGGAGTTGGTCTCGAAAAAGTTGTTTAAAGAGGATGATACCATTGAAATAACACATCATTGTGCCATTATTTAAAAAATAATGGTAAAAAAAAAAAAGACCCCGGTGCCTTCACAATTTCGTGTACTATTGAAAATTTCAAGTTTGCAAAAGCCTTGTGTAACCTTAGGGAAAGTGTAAATTTAATGTCATATTTCACAAACTTGGGTTGGGTAAAATGCAACCCACCACAATGATATTTTTCATGGCTGACCTATCCATTAAGAAACCTATGGCAATTCTTCATGTTGTGCTTAGTAAAGTTGACCCGTTCATCTTTCCAAGTGACTTTGTGATCCTTGATTGTGCTTTGGACCATAAAATTCCAATTAGTCTCGAAAGTTTATTCCTTGCCATCAAGAAAGAATTGATGGATTTGGAATGCAGAGAGATAAAGTTTCTCCTAAACAATAAAGAGGTTTCTTTCAATGTATGAAATTCCATGGAGCAACCAATGGATTTACAGGTAATATTAGTGATTGATACCATTGATGGTGAGGTGACGAATCATGTCAATGTGAGTTTCGTAGATGATCCATCGATAAGGGTTTTGTGGAATTGTGAAAGAGAAAAAATTGAAGAGTTTGATAAACTGGTTGAACTTTAAGGGGACATGGATCTTATACCAAGAACCCAATAAAGTTGGACCTTGATCTTGAAAACCATGAGAGCCCACCCACAAAACCATCAAATCTTAAGCTACCCAGAATTAAAATGAAGCCTTTCCTGCCCTATCATAATTATATGTTCTTGGGGGATGAAGATACGTTGCCTATTATAATTACAAGTTATCTCGAGCCCTACCAAGTGGAAGCTTTGAAATTGGTGGTGAAAAATATCATTCGTGCCATTGGACGAACAATTACAAATATCATAGGAATAGCCCCCGACATTTTTCCATACAAAATAAAGATAGAACAAGATCATGCGCCAAGTGTGGAACATCAAAAGAGGATTAATATACCTACGCCAGAAATGGTAAAGAAGGAAATTATAATTTTGTTAAATTAGGCACTTGATGAGAGGCAATTTTGTAGGTGTTTGGACACAAGTCAGCAGTCTAAAAAAGTAAGGGAATAATAGAGCTACAAAATGGTAGTTGTGCATGAAAACAGAGAAAAAATAGGGAAAATCAGCCTTAGTTACTACGACCGTGGTCTAAGGGCTGTGATCGCAGTCACTCCACTCGCGATCCTAGCATCCTCAACAAATAGTATTGCTTTGTAAGGGATTCCCTTTTAAATCTCATATTTATTTTGTCTACTGTAGTGAGGACATTTCAAGACTTTAAGTTGGGTGTGTAGATTACTTTTATGTTTGGGCACCATAATCAATGAAGTCACACCCCAATCGTAAATATTGTTGGGCATATTGTGATTAATTGTAGATGAACCTTTTCCTATGATAGATTGAGTGACTATAATATTAACATAAAATCATCGTGATTGGGTTTTAAGCTATGGATACAAGGGAAGTCTAAGTACCCGTAGTTTCGAAGCTATAAATGCAAGGGAAACAAAGTACTTATTGCATTTTGTATTTGGGATCTCACTTATACCCATGGTGAATTCTGAGTAGAAATATTGTTTGCCCTCATAAAAGTCAAAAAATGAGACAATCGATTGAGTTGATTCTAGAAAAATAACATTGTGTATGGCACAAATGTGAAATAAACACCCCCCTCAGTCAATTTTTTTTTGAAAATCAATGGCATGGACTTGAATTTTTTTCTAACAGTACTTTACCTCTTTTTGTGACTTCGAAGTAGTTATCTTTTAGAAATTGGTAAATAATCCATTTTCTTTCTAGTAGGAAGTGTAATTGATCCTCTTTGGGGAGTTTTCATGCCATGTGAGGTGAGCATAATTTCCTAACTCTCATGTCTACTTGTGCCATCTAGAACTTTCCCTTTTAGTCTCTTAAGAATAATTGAGTCAATACTTGGTTGTTGAAATGATATTAGGCCTTCCTTGTGGAAATAGGAACCCACTTTAGCCTAAATAGCATAACCATGCATAGCGGAGTATCTTCAGTTACCCATTTTGAACCATTAAGCTTTTCTTTGGCAACCATCTTAAAATCTTTGAACCTTTCAATATTTTTCCTCCTTTGAACCTTGCACCCTTGAACCCAAAAAATGGAAATTGATGCCAAATGCCTAAGTTGTGGGTGGTGAGTTTCAAAAGGATGACCTTGGGCCATGATAATGTAAGTGGATGCCTATGATGCTTAGAATAGAAAGAGGAGTGTAAAATTTTAAAAGAAAGGACTCATAAAAGGAAGGAACAACATGAGATAGCAAAAGAATTAGTTGGAAAGAAATGCTTCCAAAAGAGTTGGGCAAATCAAAGTAGCAAATATAGGCATGTTTGAATTTTGAAAACAAATAAAATGGTCCATGATCTAATTTTTGATGAAAATAGTGTGATGTAGATGTTCAAGGAGGGTGTAGTCACTTTTTTCCCAAATGATCTAATACCCTTTCCTGAACCTACATTACAAACTCAAGAAGTACTTTTAGATCTCCAACCAAGTGCAGTCACTATAATGATGATTGATAATAAGGGCAGGCTTATGGTATGGCACTTGTTAGCATAGAGAGTTTCTTTTTGAGAGACCAGTGTTTCGTACTAACAACCCTTGTTTTATATCTCATAATTTGGTGTGTGTGATTATCCTTCTTGTGAGGCGGCATGTAAACGAGTTGTGGTAGGTGAAATTGTTATCTTCTTGAAAAAGAGGATAAGAAGTGTAGTTGAGTTTCTTTTAATAAGGTCTAACCTCAAGAGAGGTAGCGAGTGATGCATTATTTTTCCTTAAATTCATTTGCGTCTACATACTGTGTTTCATGTTGAGGGGAGTCGTGAGAATATCTTTGACCAAGTGGAGAGCTACTTGTGGTTCCAATCAAGTTTGAAGTCATTGCGCTCATTCATTTGTATAAATGGGAATAAATTTTGCATTGTCTCATTGAGTAAAAAGTAGTTTTTCTTGGAGACAAGAAAAGATTCAAGTTGGGGGTATCAATGAGTGGTGAATTTACCAATCATTTATAGCAAAATTTGCGCAGACTACTATGATTTTGAGATCTGAACGAGACATTTTTTTAGTGGAATGCACTAATTTCAACATTTTGTAGGTATATAGATGGTAAAAAGGAATGGTGTGGAATAGAGCTATAAAGTGATCAAAGAGTGAAGAGAAGTGTAGCTGAAAGACCATGAGAAGGAATTTGGTCTCATTTACCGCAATCGCGGTATGAGTACCTCTATCATGGGAAGTCAAGCTAGGTCAAATCCTATGATTGTAATGATTTGAAGGCGATTGCGGTGATCGTGATAGCAGGTATGCTGCCTCAATCACAGCAATGTGGTTGTATGGCCCAAGGTAAGAAATGACATTTATATAGATGGTCTGAAATTAAAAGGGGAAAAATCCCTAAACATGGTAGATTATTGAACTTTGAAAATGCAATTCGAGACTTTGTAAACCCTACAAAATTTTGGAAATTTATTGTGGTTAATTTTTCAATTAGTTGTGGTTGCCGTTGAAGTTAGATATTTGATTACTCCTGATTGGATGTTTTAATGGAAGCATTGAACAACCAATTTGGTATATTCTTCTTTCCTAACTTCATGAGTAGCTAATTTATTTTGGGATTATGTTGAATTAAGGTACAAATATGTGTGGGTTGTGATTTATTAGTGTAGATTCTTAGTCATTGATTGTTGGTTTCACTATTGCTTGTTTGATTTAGTTGGGATTTGTGGGTGAAAACCCCAAATTCTCAAAAGCTCAAATCATCCTTGAAAGAGGGATGTGAGTGAACTTTAGGGATCCTATATAATCCTTGAAAATGGGATATGTGCGATAAGGCGATAGTGAACAATAACGCATGTAGTTAGTTCTCTTTTTACCATCTTAAAGATAAAGATGGACTAATGACTAGTTATATTCTTGGGCATCTTCCAAGAAATAGCGATTCCAATTAAGGTAATAGGTAGTTATTAATGCCACATCCATGAGGTATCCGAAAGGATCCATGGATGATAATCTTGAGAGTGTGTTGAAATATTATCCTCAAGAAAACTCAGCCTATCCTACCCATGTAGTTGATGACTAAAATTGTCATTAAATTACAATAACCCATTCCTTATTTTCTCCTAAGAAGACATAATACCAAGACTTATCCTATAAAGAAATCTCAACCATGTAGTTTGATTTGATTTTGATCGAAGGACTTCCCTAACCACTCTTCTCCATTTTAGTTCATGCATTTTACTTTGTTTGCACTACATACATACACTTACTCCCTACCAATTCCTATAGGTCTTGAGGACAAGACTCACTTCTTAACGATTTGACATCAACCAGAGTTGAGTTTAACTGACAACAATAGTCTTATATCAAAACCATGGTATAGGTGAGCGTTAATCACTCACCCAATCTCTGAAATAAACCCAACACGAGCATCGCATCAAGGACAACAACTAGTACCACAAGTCATTATGAAAAAGTTACAAAAGTGTAGTATGAGTACCAAAACAATAAGTAGTCTGTAGGAATCATCATATGAGTTAGCTAAATCATTATATAAAATACAATAGCATACAAGATAAAATAAGTTAATCAAGGTAAAAGGGGAAAACCTATAAATAACTTCCAACAATGTTGTGCATATATAAATAAATAAAATAGAATAGCAAAAAAAAGATCACACTATTATTACAACTAAAATGGCCCCCATAAGTCAGTAAGTGCGGAAAAATAAATAACCCAATGTGGACTCCCATTAGCCCAGAGGGTACAATAAAAGAAAAATAAATAAATAAAGATCCATAACTTTATGAATATCATCTATAATAATCAACTATCATACCATATCATATCATACCCAACTCTCAATGCGAGGCATGAACAAAGACTCAAATCATCATCATCATAACCTCAAGAAAGTATCAACATTATGAAATCATTTGTCGGACTCAAACTGGAACTCATAGTATCCATATCATCATCAATTGTTTGACTTGAATAAAAATTGACATTTTGTACTCCATGGCATAGTTAAAATTTCTATATGAGGTTGTTTCGACTAATTATAGGTCCGCACCCATGTGTTATTTTTCTTAACTTGTAGCTAATAGCCCAAAATGATTCCATATGACTCGAGACTCAAACCAAGGGTCCACCAAGCCTCAATTTCCATTTCAAAGTTGTTGGAATTGTCATAATTGGCATACATGGTCGTTTAACTAAGGTGTTTGACTGGAAGCTAATTTGAACTAATTGAGGCTTCAAACTAGATAATTGGCTCTAAAAACTAGTCGAACTTCTCGGTAGTCAAACTGCCAGTTTCAGTAAGTCATAAATGACTTAGGGTAGCTGTACGAAAGCTCTAAATGAAAAAAAAAAAGCAAAACTACATGAAATAACCTAGAGAATTATTACAATATCCATTACTAAAATAACCTTCATCTATAAAATTAAAGGATTCGGATGTACCTGAAGCCTTAAACTGTAATACCCCATATTTCTCAAGATTAACTTAACACTCAATTCATGAGTTATCCAACAATAAATTTTCGAAACGCTCAGTATTTTTTAGCTAGGAGCAAGCCATTGAGTAGGAAAAACAATTAGCTTTTCAATGGTATAAAATTTTCCAAAATCCGATAACCAGGTAAGAAGTTATTGCGATTTTAAGTTCCAATCATTAAATATTGTCATTTTAATCACTAACGCTTCCCAGAGCCAGTGGAAATAAAAAATTTCAATTTCCAGTGTTGCTTTGCGATATTAGCGTAATGTGCCAGGGCTCATTTTCAAATTTGTAAATTTCTAGTGAGTCAACACCGTTGTACTGCATCGTGCCAAGCTTCCAGGTCTCATCCTAGCTGGCAACGTGATACCACCATGTTGCGCCACAAGCCCAGTTACCAATTGTCAAATTGCATTGACATAGCGCGATAGTGTCGCGTCGCACCAAGGGTGAAAATTGGGAAGTTTCAGTGAATCCTGAGATTTAATTATGCCCTACAAGTGTTTGAGAAAATGTCTCTATGAATGATTATTATTTTCAAGAGTATGTTATTCTTTATTTTTCATGCTATCGAGTCCTGGGGGTATTTAATACCCGATAATTTAGCTGGGTTCCTAGAGCCAGTGTCAATTATAGAACCCCAGTCATGTCACGATCAGTAGTACTCTGAACCAGTTACAAAACTCAGTAGAACTTAGTTAGTTACCAAACTTAGAAAAACTCAATAAGCTCAGTATCAGTTCAGTACAATTAATTCAGTATCTTTCTATTGGGAGTAGGATTCAACACTAAATGAGCCCAAGGATAGGGAATCACCGGCCAATAGAGGGTGTGATCCCTAGAAGCAATCCTTGTGTTTAGAACAACGTATCTACCATAGTTGAGGCATCAAGCCTGCCAGATTGAGGATTGATGAGGTGTTTTAACCTGACAGATGAGGGTTCCTCTATTCCCATTAGAGTACCTACCAGATGATGGTAACTCTTCAGTGTCTTTACCCATGGCACGGTACATACACACTTCCAATTGTGGTCACAGGTTTAACCTCATCTCAGTGTAGTTCTACAGAATCAGGACTGTCAGATACAATCACTCAGTGTAGGTAACTTAGTTATCAGCAACTTCATATATCAATTACTCAGTATCAGAACTTAGGACTTAGCTTCAGACAAGCTTAGTCATAGTATTTATTTATATGCACATTAGTGCATACTCAATATTTACAGTAGTATCAGTTATCCATGTACTCTCATGTTCATTTACTCTATATCATACAGTTAGTTATTATTCATGCATATGTACCCTTGCATTCAGCCTTACCTCATCTAGTATACTTGTATATTCCATGTACTGACACATACTCTTTCTTTTCTCTATGATGTCTCATATCATAGGTTCAGACACTCAGGTTCTCGATGGCGCATAGATAGATTTAGCTTTAGCCAGTAGTAGTATATTAGTAGTGAGTCCTCATCATTTGAGGATATTCTTTTATTTCATTATTTAAGAAGACTCAATATTTCAGTAGATGGAGTTAGTTGAGGGATTGTACCATCAACTACACTTTTAGATAGTTTCAGATTAGAGGATTTTCAGACTAGCTTTTAGTCAGTATTTAGCTTTGCAGATATTATAACAGATGATATATCTTATCCGTATTTTCATATTTTGAACCTTATGGTGTTTAAGCCTATTTACTCTATTTATTACAGTATCATGTTTTAGTGCTCACAACAGATATCAGTCATGAGTTATTGTGTGGTCCTTTGAGGTCACATGCACAGTGTAGTATCCGGGGTAGAAACTCGGGGTGTTACATGAACATGTAAGGGTACTAGGTCCGGATCTCTCTCTCAATCTCCCAAGTAGACTTGTCGACTGGTTTGTGCCTCCACTGAGCATTAACTGCTGGAATCTCTCTAGTGTGCAGCCGCCTGACATCATTAGGTAATATAAGCACCGGCTCCTTCATGAAGGTCAACCACTCATCCAACTTGATTGATTCCCATCTAAGCATACGACACATATTAAGAATGTATCACCGCAATATACAAACATAGAAATTAGAATGGACAACAACAAAATTTAGCGGTAAGGGAAACTCATAAGCCACCTTACCAACTGTGCAAAGAATCTCAAAGGGTCCAATAAATGTAGGGCTGAGCATGTCTTTCCTCCCAAAGCTCATTACATCCTTCATGGGATATACTCAAAGGAATACCCGTTCACTAACTACAAATCTCAAGGCACGAAGCCTACGATCTGCATAAGCCTTCTACCTATATTGAACTACCCTCAATCTGCCTTGAATCACCCTTACTCTATCCTATGACTCCTAAACCAAGTCATCCCACAAGGTTTAATGCGTTAAGTCACAAACCATCTAATTGAAGAATGACATCGCGTACCATACAAAGCCTCAAAAGGCTCCATCTCAATACTCGAATAGTAGCTATTATAATAAGAAAACTCTGCCAAGGCTAAGTATTTCTCCCACTAACCACCAAAATCCATAGCACAGGCTCAATGCATATCCTTGAGATTTTTAATTTTTCACTCAGACAACCTATCGGTCTAAGGATGGAAGGATATATTAAGATCCATCCAAGTATCCAACTCCTCCTGAAAAGCTCTCTAAAAGCTAGAAGTGAACATTGGACCCCATATGAAATGATATATTTAGGTACATCATGCAAAAAACTATCTCACTAATATAAATATGAACCAACCTTTCAGTGTTGATGGAAATCTAAATAGAAATAAAACATACTGACTTGGTCAACTGATCCCCAATGATCAAAATACCATCGGAACCACAACAAGTATGAGGCAAGCCACTAACAAGGTTTATGGTAATCCACCCCTATTTCCACTTAGGAATGGGCAACCGCTTAATCAAGCCTCTAGGTTTTTGATGCTCGGCCTTCACCTATAGACAACATAGGCAACAAGCTCCAAAGTCTACCATATCTCTCTTCATACCACTCCACCAATAATGTTTTCTTAAATCTCTATATTCTTAGTTATACAAGGGTGAATAAAATATCTTAAACTATGAGGCTTATGCAAAATTAACTGAATCAAGTCATCAACCCTTGTAACACAAATACGAACACTAAGTCTAAAAAACACCCTATAAATTAATGGTATCCTTTTTGGACTCATCACTCAATAGCTGATCATGAATAATGCAAAGTTATTTATCCTTAAACCAATGACTTAGAATATTCTCCAATAACGAAGACGTTGCCTTAACAGTATTAGGAATCCTTCTAGGGTCCTGAAATATCCGGTTGCAACATCAAGTTGGATAAGGACTAAAATTTCTCGTGCCAACAACTTCTGAGAAATTAAAATACAAGCCAAGCTACCAATACTTACTGCCTTATGGATCAAGGCGCAACTACCACATTTGTCTTTCACGAATGATATAATATAGAGATATTATTATCCTTAAGTAACTCTATATATCTAAGCGTTCTAGAATTAAGCTCTCTTTAGGTCATAAGATACAGAAGACTAAGATGATACGTGAAGATGTACAATCCATTCTATAATGATAATGTCTCCATATCTTAAGTGCAAAAACTATTGCTGCCAACTCCAAATCATGAGTGGGATGGTTGCACTCATTGACCTTTAACTGTCTTGATGCATAAGAAATAACCTGAACTTTTTGCATCAATAAATAACCCAAATCAATTGTGAAATCATCATAATACACGGTAAATCCCTAACCTTCAATAGGAAAATCCAAGATGGGAGCCAAAGAGAAAAATCCCTTACGCTTACCAAAGGTCGAATCACACTCCTAGAACCATAAAAAATAAACCTCTTTCTAAGTAAAGCTAGTCATCTGCACGACAATGCTAACAAAACTCTTAAAAAAATGCCTATCATATAATGCCAAACTAATAAAGATATGAATCTCAAATGAAGTAGGTGTGGCCCAATAACGAATAGCATAGATTTTTCTTGAATTTACAATAATCCAATCCTTGGACACCATATGCCCAAGGAATATCATAGAATTAAGCCAAAACTCATACTTAGAGAATTTGGCAAAAAACATATGATCTCACAAAGTCTGGAGCACAATCCTTAAATGTTGCATATGCTCCTCCCTACTCCTTGAATGAAAAAGGATGTCATCGATAAATACAATCACAAAAGAATCTAAATAAGGCCTGGACACATGGTTCATCAAATCCACTAATGTAGCTAGGGAATTAGTCAACCCAAAAGGCATCAATAGGAACTCATATGATCATAATAGGTCCTAAAGGCTATCTTTTGGGATATCCTCGGCCGAATCCTCAATTGATGGTAATCAAATTACAAATCGTTGAGGTTAGTCAAACAAATCATTGATGCGATACATATGATACCGATTCTTTATCATCTCCTTATTATGTTTCCCATAATCAATGCACGTACAAAAGGAACTATCCTTCTTCTTTATAAGCAACACGTGACCTCCCTAAGGAGAGACACTCGGTCTAATAAAACACTTACTAAAAAGGTCATGAAGTTGGTAATTTTGCTCCTTAAGATCAGCTGGTGCAATATGGTAAAGTGTCATAGAAATTGGTTAGGTGATTATTTCAAGATCAATATCAAACCCAATTTCATGATAGCATAGGTAGATCAGTTGGGAAAATATCAGGAAACTCACAAACTATAGAAATAGAGTCAAGGGAGGTAGTCTCCACACTAATATCAAGAATATAAGTGATGTAAGACTTCTAACACCTCAAAGTAAGTCTCCTATATTGAATATAATAAATATTCCATATCATTTTGCAGCAACTACTCCCTACCGTATGACTAAGGCTATGTCGGGCATGGCATGATAGTCCAGGACTGCATGATTGTAGGATAACCAGTCCATTCTTAGAATCACTTCAAATTCACCATATCTAACATAATAAGATATCCTGAGTATCAAACTTTTGAATAGTCCCAATACATGATCTATAAACCAGATCCACTACTAAGGAATCACCCATGGTAATAGATATACATAATAGCAAGGATAATAAATCCCAAGATATTCTAACAATAGGACATAATAAATAGATACATAGGAATAAGTGGATCCCAGATCAACTAAAGCAAAATTTTACTAATGACATACCAAGATCATACCTGTAATAATAGCATCCGAAGACTCAGCCTTGGGTCTAGTGATGACGCCAAAGCAATACCTCCAAAGATATATAATTTGATTAATTTAAAATATAGTAACCCAATAGAGGTTAGGATCGAACCGATAAGGAATAGGATGAATATCTCTTACGAATTTGTTGAAGTTGCCAAAAAATTATAGAAAAGTAAATTGGAGGATTTTGCTTAGAAAATAGTGAAGTAGTAACAAGTTTGATATGTATAGGTTGAAATAAATCTTAGATGAATACTAGGACTATGTTCCCCGGCTTCCTAACTCTATAGACTTATCATTCTCAGTCCAACTATCTCAATGCCCCGCATAAATAACTTACAACTTGTGCACATCTTTGGTAAATCTAACTCTTCACCTTGTGAGTCTCTGATTATTTCGTTACTAACCCTTATCTTTGATCCTAGATTAACTATGTCACTTTAGATGTCATGTTAATTAGACGAGGGTTGGCAGTTTTAAATTTTTATTATTATAACTTTTTTTCCTAATCTAATTCTCTCTTGTAGAGATGATGTCGAATATAGGTAGGTTCTTAACTCCCATAGTAGTTAAGAAAGCATACAAACTGAAGATGATCACAATACATGCATAAACAATGATTTAGAAAGACCTCATAATTTCTCTACTTTGTCATTCAACCAGGGTTCCACAACCCAAGTTAGGTTGTTATACCTCTCATGTTTGTAAGAATATCCATGGAATTCGTAAGACTAATCTCAGAATAATTTTAAAAGAAACCCAAAATTTCAAAATAATCTAAATAATAAATAACAAAGGATTCCAAGATCAATAATCAAATCTTAGAATCAATACATGTCTATGAATTTAAAGAGTGCATACACTATAACAAAAATATCAATGGATTATTTATAGTTTCATTAGATAAGATAGATGTCCTAACAAAAAATAGGAAAAAATGTTGGTAGTGGCTACCTCTCAAGCAATGAGTAGTCTCCACTGACATTGACTGATTCTTAGATCATTTCTCTTCCTATTGCACTCAGTGATGATACTTATTATGATACCCTATGAGTCATTTCATGCACTCATTGTCACTATAGTATGTTTTTAGCTTCCAGTATCCTAACTCCAGATGCTCAAAACAATTTCCCCTAAGAGTCATAGTCGGACCGTATGCCTCATTTCCACCAGGCTCTTACTAGTTCTTGCTAAGAAATTTCCACCTAGTCTGATAAAAACAATCTTCAATACGACTCGTAGTCAGATCCTATGAGTCATAGCCATCTTTTACTTTGCTCCTCAGGTCACTCTTATCTAGCCACCTTTTACTTTGCTCCTTAACTCACTTTCATCTTCTTTTCTCTTGACAACTTGGGCTACGACTGGTATAGTCTCCCAATAGCTTGTAGTCCAGGCATTAACTTAACTTTATAGAGCTTTTCCTTCTCGTCTTATTCCATTTCAGTTCCAACCCTAGTTTTCAGTAACATACACATAAACACATATCTTATCTAATAAAATGACCTATGTATTTTAATATTTTCGTATTTTAAGCATTGAAAATGCTATTAAACCATGAAACTGTCAACTTAGAACATTTACATATCCCCAGACAACAAAAAAAAAACATAAGCACAACATGATTTTTAACCAAGAGAAACCTAAGGTACATTTCAAGTCGACTCAATTTCAGCTCAAAATTTTTACTCCCTCTTATTTTTGACTTTTAAAACTACTGTGTGGATCTATGTGGCAAAACAATATGACTTATAGGTATCAAGATATCTCTTTACATTAGCGACAAACAATCAAGAATATGTATAAGTGGTATGATTCAATTTCTCAGGTCATGATGGCGCCTACTATAATCCACCAGTAGACAACCAATTCCGTTGTGTTAAACTGCTAGTAATGAACTACCAAAAGAACAAAAGGAAGAAAATGGAATATACATAATAAAAGACTAACATATATAAGATAAACCCAAAACCAAGTGAAATTAGTACAAGAGTTTTTACTATCATTGAGGATACAAATGAGATACAAAATAAATATACAGATACTACCATCTCTGAACACAACTTAGAGATCAATCCAGTACATAAGAGAGAAGAAGGTAATACTTTGAATGCCTGGAGTTCACTCTATTTCTCTAAAACATGGCTGCTCTGCACGACGACTCAGCACCAGCGATGACCCATACTATAATCTATAGGCCATAGAAGTATAGTATGAGTACCAAACACGTAGTCTTCAATAGGCAATTACTGACTGAGCACCAATGATAATGCAGATATATACAACATATAAATAGAAATAGTGTCTAAACCAAAATATCCAGCAACTACATAATAAAGCGAGTAATATAGTATAGGCAAACTATCCTTCTCATATCTAAGAAACTAACATAATAAGGATAAGTATTAAGGATGAACTATCTTGTTCCAACAATTCTCAGGAATCTCAACACTATACCATATATCACTGACCAATATACAAATATAGGGTAGAAGAAAGATATACAATAGTATACAACACCAAGTAATGAATATACAATCTGTATAAATGAAAGAATGAAAGGATATGCGGTAATACCATAGCTACATATAAATAGATATACATATATGTATAGACAAGTTCAAGTAAAGGTATAATTTAAATCATCAGACTAGCATCTTAACACCTCATATTCTTATAGGGAACTAGAGTTAGCATACTTAGGGTTTTTAATCCATACGTCTAATCATGAGTTAATCATGTTCATAATATAATCGTTAGATGAATGAGCCAGAAACTTACCTCAAATGTCAATGTTGGATCATTAAAAAATCTACCATAAACCAGCCATAACAATAATCATAATAATAATAATAACAGGAGAAACAAAAACATAAGTAACTAACTAGTCCAGATAGATAATAACTAACCGAGCCTGTCACGAACCCCCACCGCCCTAGGCTTAGATGGTTTAATTAATATACATCATACCACAAGCCATACTTATCACCCATATCTATGCAAGCCCTTATAAGGTTGATAGATATAGGCACATACTAGTGATAAGTGATTTGCATGCAAGAATAAATGCCATGACACAGTGCATAATACCATAACCAATCCACATAATAAAAGGTAAACCAATGTATATACCTCCTCCGGCTCAACAACTAATAAAGGCAGGAGCCACAATGGCCACCCTTCTTTGGCACAATAACTCACCAATAAAGGGGTCCCTAAGGCATTTCAGAGTACATATATAAACTGACTTGGTCTGGATCTAAGATTTCCAATCATCATCAACATTATTAATATCATCAACATCGTCAATATCATCCATTCCACCATTCTTCTTTGTCCATTACCGTAGAGATATGAATGTATATATATATCCAATAAATAAACAAACTTGAGTGATGGATAAAAAGAGTGTGAAACCCATAAATCATTACTTGAGGTTAACTCCAAGGCAAAATCATCATTAAGGTGTATAAAATGTTAAAATCTTTCATGACCGTAGTAAATAATTGTATCAAATCGTAGACTAAAATCTACCTCAGTCAAACCTTTAAAATCTCATTCTCAATTGTAGTATACATAAGTATCTATTAAGATGGTATGATTCCCATTATGAATAAATCCATTTTAAGGTAAAAAGTGGGCTTTAATCCATTTTTAGGGTTTTTAATAGTAGTAAAAGCATATTTTTGCTGGAATCATACCATTTACCATATTGAGTGATCATGAATACACCAAATATATGCATTGTATGATAGGTATTCAAATAATATAATAAAAAGAATTATCACATCTACAAACTATAGCCACGTCCTTTACAAGGATTAACCATTTCCTTAAATCCAACTAATTTCATACTCACGGCCTTGGGTGCAATAATGTGTCTGGAATAGTTACACAACCTTAGGCCCGCATACATATTTGGAACCCATATTAATAACCATATCGATAACCCATCTAAAATCTATGAAGCATATAATTTCAATAGGCCATAAATTACATCTATGATGCACGTCACATCTATAGGGTAGATTATCTATATAAGGCATATAACATCTATAGGCCACATTATATCAAGAAGCCATATCACATATATATGTCACATTATATCTATAATAAATATCCCATCTATAGGCCACATTATCTCTACAAGCTATCTCACATCTACAGGCCATATAATAACTATAAGCAATATCATATTTATAAGGCATCTCATATATATAGGCCATATATCACAACTATAAGGCATATAATATCTATAAAGCTTCTCATATATATATATATGTCACACATCATAACTATAGCCATATTTTATCTATAAGGCATATTATATCTATTGGCCATTTATGATAATTATGAGGCATATCATATCTAGAAAGCATCTCATATCTATAAGCCATATATCATAACTATGTCTATGCCTATATTATTAAGAATATCAATAGACCATATCAAAAACTAAACCGAAAAGTCATATCATAGCTATAAGCCATTAGCCATAATTTGAGAAAACCATCATCATTCACAAAGTCACGAAGTAACCTTATACTAAAGTATCAATAGTATTAACTATGTATAACATGCATAAATAAGTCCAAAGTATCTAGTACAAGTCTTGGTCTAAGGTGGGTTGGAGGAACCACTCGTAATACTTGAATTTCATAATTAGTCAATTTCTACCTTGGGCTAGGATAAGGTAGCTAAATTTACTTCTAGATGGTACACAAGCCAAAATTAGCATTAATGTAGAAATCCTACCTAGAACATGAGAAATTAAGTCAACTCCACTAAATTATGATTGCAAGGTCGCTAAATAATCCATATAAGGATATTCATACTAATCACTCTTCCAACACTCAAGCTATGTCCTAAATCTATCATAATACCATAATCATACCTCAAATCCCATATCTAAAAAATAAGAAAGCAATAGGTTCATGAAGTAAAGTAATTATTTTACCTTACGGGTTAATTCACCCATATAATCCCCAAACGTCAATAATCAATGCTGAGTCACAATATTTTCCCTATAACTAATACTGTCATTCATATTCACATGCAATATTTGAAACACATCATCTTGTGAAGAAAATAAGACAAAAGCCTACCTTAATGTTGAACCATAATTCCCTGAATAGTTCACCAAATGTCCATCTTCACTCCACGATCTTGAAATTTTGCTTTGCTATAAAAATCATAATTAATGCATCATTAGGAGTCAAATGAGAACCATATTAGCATATAACATGTTATGTTGAATTATTGATCAAGAACGATCCCACGAGGTTCATAAACAAAATCCAAAATTGAACCCATCACGAGGTCCCTTGAAGGATAAAGAAGTTGAGTTCTAAAGTTGAGCACATACGGAGAACAAATTGAGTCTCAAATAATCCCTTAAAGTTTCATAATTGATAGTCCTAATTTCTATAAATTTATCATGAAATCAAAGGAATCTTACCATGAATTCAAAGGTAAATCTCTAAATAATCGATAACCAACTCCCCAAATAAATTACAAGCTTCAATACAATGTTCTCTCCACTTCAAGGGCTTAGTTCTCTTTTTAATAGAAGAGAAAACAGAAAAAATAGGCTGAGAAAGGGATATTTATATCTATTCCAGGAACTTGAGTATCGCAATCGCGACTAGACTATCACTATCGTGACATATTACAGTTGTCACATGAGTTTCTACCTCATTAGGTATCACTATTGTGATTCTTGTAGGTGTATAAATGATTTGTAGCTGTGAACAAAACCATCTCTAGCACGATACTTTGTGCTGCAAAAAGGTGTCGCTATCGCTGCTAAAATTATCGCTATCGTGATACGTTGGGAATTACAAAGAAGTCACTATAAAACCAACAAACATTGATATAGTGATACTTTTAGCTGCACAAAGAGGTCATTATCTCTGCAAAACTCA
Source organism: Capsicum annuum (assembly GCF_002878395.1). Taxonomy (NCBI): domain Eukaryota; kingdom Viridiplantae; phylum Streptophyta; class Magnoliopsida; order Solanales; family Solanaceae; genus Capsicum; species Capsicum annuum. The sequence goes on along the minus strand of NC_061120.1, from coordinate 96,448,090 downwards.
TCGCTACCGTAATGAACCAGATACAACGGTAGACTTTGAATTTTCAAATCTCTATCAAGCCCTCGAGATTCAGTCATAGTCCAGTATAGGCAAATAAACTATGTAATCTAATCAAATTTTACATTTAGGACTCAATGAAATAGTTGAAATTTCAATCCAGGGTCATTTCAATAAAAAGTGGGTTCCACAGTCAATTTTTATTTTCTTAACTTTCTAACCAATAGCTCAAAATGAACCCAGAAGCCTCGAGACTCAAACCAAGAGTCTACCTACACTAAAGTCAATGTTTTAAAACTGATGGCATTATCGAAATTCTTAATAGAGGTCATCTACTAGGAGTTTTGGTTTGAGACCTTATCCTAAACAACTAAAGTTTGAAACTACTGAAATAAGCCTAAAATCTAAATGAAATTTCTATCACTAAACGAAAAGTTTTGATAATTCATGAATCACCCATGGTCACTGTAGGGAGGCTCAAAACACTAAAAATACCTACAAATAAAGAAAATAACCTTGAGGGTCATTATAACAAATTAAACTACCCGAATAGATTAAGAGGTAGAAACACAACCTATATGCCCTCATAAAAAAGAATTCCCACGCTCATAGTATACTCATGCATGTCAGTTTGAGAACAATAACGAAAAACTCACTGTCACAAAGAAGTTTTAGTCAATGTGCATTTAATACCATCAGTTTGTCCTTATTTTCTTTATCTTAGTTTTTTGGACAGTCAAACTAGGACCACTATAGGAATTTATTCAATTTCAATATAGGCTTGAGGGCTAGTATGATATATTTGGAAATTAGTGAATAACCCTCCTTGACACTATAATTACATTTGGGGTCCACTTCAAAACTATTTTTTTATTTCTCCCTTATTTCTCTTTTGTCGCTTATTTAGGTTGGGTGTGATTTCTTTTAATTCTAGTTTTTAGTTCTTTTCTTTATTTTTTCTTTTTCTTTTCATTACCACACCCAACCTTACCTTATTTTCTCTTATTCAAACCATTGTTCTATAATACCTCAAAATTTAAACTCTAAATTTTTCATATTGATTATGCTTACTGTTCAGGGTATGACTAAGACCCTATGAGTCATGAAGATTCCTTATGAGTCGTATAGTTCTAATCACGTTCTAAATAATTAGAAGGTCCATTATTTTTATCTAGAGTATGACTAAGACCCTATAAGTCGTAAGCTCCGGTCATGAGGCATACAGTGGAACTTATGACCAAACTAGTGAGGTAACCCTGAGTCACTACCCAAACAATGAGTCATGCTGACTACTCATGACTATTGACCATGAGTCATTACCCAACCCATCATGATTGAGAGTTACATTCCTATATATTTTTCATTAAGGGTAATTCAGTCCTTTCCATTCTTTTACATGATTCACATGACTTAAAACATTCCTTTAGCCTTATTTCCACCCAATTAACACAATCATAAATAAATATTCTCTCGTAAATTCCCCAACCAAAAGCCAGCCAGGGTTTCTAGGTATTGGTAATTTTAGGCTCAAAGTTTGGTTTCTTCTCAAAATTCCTAGCATTTTAAAGCATGTATAACTTTCTTGAATTGTTATTTTATAATGGAATGAAATTTTTTGTAATCATGAGGTTTTATGCTTAGTTTTGGATTTTAGGTTGAGTGTTTTGGATGGTTATTATTTAAATGGTGTTTTCATGGCTTACATGCCTTTATTTATGCCTTATTGATTGATTTTGAAACTCATTGGGTGTATGAATATGGATAGTAGGAGGTTCATGGATTCCCTTAAATTTATGAATAATCAAATGGGGGTCATGGATTTCAATAATCTTAAGGATTTTTGTAATGAAATTGGTAATAACCTCAACCCACCTGATTAAATTTCCTTTGGAACATTTCCATATGCATGATTTAATAGCTTTTGAAACTATTAAATAGCATAAAAGGTCAATGGAATATAAATGGTTTTGAAAGGCCTTAGGGGCCATGAATTGGTTTTAAATTGGAGCTTATGGGTTTTGGATTCCCCTAAGTTGGTGGATAATTTAAATGGGAAATTATATAATCTTGCAAGCACATTGGGATAATGATACCAATGGTAAATTCCTTAATATAATGTTAGTGATTAATGAATAGTCATGTGTAAATATTTTAATTAAGCTTAATGGGGGTTATGTATCTCCTTATTAAAGGTAGAAGTCTTCGGAGGGCAGATACTAGAAACAATATTTATTAGTGTGGGGGTCTTCTTGACCGTGTGCATATTTGATACTTGATATATATATATAATACACCTTAGATTAATATGGGGTTGTGGTTTTTCTATCCTTTCCTTAGGCTTCTCTAGTTCATGTGGCTAACATGCATTGGGCCCTTCCGGTGGGGGAGCCAGACCCATATAGGTTGTGGGTGCTTTTAGGATGCTTAGAGGTACATAGTCAAGGTTAATGATTTTAAATCTCATTCTAAACCTTATTCGCTATCCGAATATCTTATGTATATTTATGTATATAGGTATGTGAACATGTATACTGAGTTTGGACTTTATTTTGAATTGCATTATTTTACCCCTATTTTGAGTTTCATGCTAGCGCTCACCCTCTTAAGCATCCTAGGACCCTAAATTATTTCATAATGCAGTGTCTAAAGACATTTCTTTTACCCATATATAGCATTAGCTGATCGGGTTCGTCAGTTGGTCTTTGGTGAAGGGCTGAGCTTCCATCTATTGAAAAGCTTTGTTATTCCATCATTTTCTCTCCATACATTAGAATAGAAGATCTCACATTAACATTAACATTATTATTGTCATTGTTGTTGTAATGGTCCGGGGCATGTCCTAACCTAGTTTGATATTCTAGTTGGTTTTGAGACTTTTGTGGACATGTATGTGGGTCGGATGGTATTATTGACTCTTAGAGCTTTTTTTGAGTTACATTAACTATTTTATCTTTTTTTACTATTTATGTTCCCCTTTGTTTGTATTTGGAATATGTTTTGATTGGACAGGTTATAGGGGCCATCTCTGGTCCTCAGTGGACTTGTGATACCCTTCATGACTAGGCCTGTGGTTAGGTCATGAAAAACTTGATATCAGACCATAAATTTAGGATTATTAGGTATCCATAAATCCATGTCAAGCAGAGACTCTTTGATGGGTGTGTAGCACGCCATACCTATAAGGAAAAGGCTATAAGGGTTTTAGAAATATTTCACATTTTTGTAATCTACTTCAGGCAATAGTCTGGTATCTCAAAATTTCTCTAATCAGTTCCTTACTCACATTTTAAATTATTCCTCTCTAAAGATTAGATGTTTGTAGGAACTTTATCATACCCTCTATCCTACCTAAGGACAACATCGATAGAACTCGACTTACTTATGGAATATAGACCCAGTCTAGGGTCCATTCTTCTAATTGTAGTGCCCCACATGGATTTTTACCAGTCCCCACTGGTCCTTCTCCAGTTGGAGTCAATCATGCTTAGTCACCTCAAGGAGACATATCTTATGCAAATTTCTATCGTTCTATTTATCTGGTTACTTAGCTTTTTGCTTCCAAATCTTTCTAGGTAGGTTAGAGTGGTTCTATTTTTGCTTCTTCAAAGGTTACTCGACTTTATCAATTCATGAGGTTTAATCTCGCAACTTTCACTAGCTCTAAGGTTGAAGAGGATCCCCAAGGATTTATCAATGAGATAAAAAAGATTTTTAGAGTGATGCATGCTAATGATATATTTTTTTGGGTTAATTTTGTATTATATTAATAATCATTACTTGATGGACCAACCCACCATAAAAATAATAGCCTAGTCCTATTATTTAACCCAGCCTAACCTGGTATCCATTTAATAACAAATACAAATTGTAGGGTTTCCTAAAAGAACTAGTTTCCCAATTCTAAACTTGTGTCCGCCTCCTTCAACCTTAGTGACTTCTTTCTCAAATTTGAGGTTCATCCTATTGATACTTTGGAAGGTCAATACTATACCTCTTTTTGAATGCTCTCCTTCTATCAGCTTGCATCTGTAAGTACTGATAGTCCTTTGATTCTGTGCTTTACATTTTCTCATTCAAGTTGAATAAAGTTATTGCTTTTTCTTCAGCTACTTTCCCTAGTCGATACAAAAAATTGAATGATTTTATTTAGCTAATATGGATTTGGTTTTTGGAGTAAAGCTGTAACAGCCAAGTGTGGTGCCATCTTCTTGTCTTCCTTTGTAATTTCTAGATCTACTTGTCTTGATTTAACTTTCTCTTTCTTGTATTCCATAGCTATAAAAGGGATGAAGAAAATGAATTTCTTGGACCCACAATTGTTTGACTTTTCATCTCCCTCTCAGGTTTATATTACTCCATATGATCCATCGACCCTCCCATGTTGCTAAGGAACCTTTGTGATGGATGTAATAGCTTAGAAATAGCACATGAACTGCTATGAATGCTACTAATTCCTTTATATACATTAAATGTAAAACATTCAGTTTGAATTACCTTTTTCTCTTTATCCCTTGACTTTTATGATCCTTAAGTATAGACTCTGCCATATGTCAGTTTTTAGGATAGCTATTTCTTTACTATGTAATTTCTGGTAAGTTCTAATGGTAAAAGCACCTGTATCTATGGTAAAATTTCCTAAATGATTAGCGAATTGATTACCCTCCCTGAATATGTGCTAATATTGTACTTACCTATTTTTCACGAATTTAAGAATTTGTTTGACTTTGTGTGCTTTATTTCATGGGCAAGGCCATTTACCTGTTAACACTTTCTGCAAAGGTAATGAGTCCATCCGAAAGATAATCTTATTGTGCTGAGATTGTGTACCATGCTTAGCTACAAAGAAGATTGCATAAGCCTCTGCTTGCATACTCTAGTATAATATTGTGGTTCTTCTTTAGAAAATAAGACATCACCATTCTTTTCCCTAAAACAAAATGCATATGAGCTTCCTCCTTCTACCCTTCTAATTGCTCCATCTGTGTTATACTTAACCCATCCCTTCTATTTTCCTTCCATAAGACTTTAATAGTCTTAATTTTCATCTTTAAGTTGCCCATCTCCTTAATTATATTTGGCCTTTCAACAATATTCTCAAGTTCCTTGTAACATTGTATAGTATCCTCAATCCTGAAGTTTCATTGTTTTCATGTTTCTTCCAATTCCTTTTCCTCCACAAATTGCATAGAATAATGGTAGGCATAACAAAGTAGTATGTTTATTCCCTCTCTCTTACTTAAGTATTCCACCAACTTAGTACTGTTTCTCTCAATGTCAGATGTTAAATATGAATACCTTCAAAAGAAGAAAAGTAAGACCAGGTCCTATTAGTATTGAAAAAATTCCTGAAGACATGTACTATTATATCCACTTCTGGTTCCTCACAACACCATTACTTAGAAGGACCTTTCAATATAAATCTCTTTGTTGTATCATCTACTAGGACTCTTTTTCTCCATAACTTCCATATGAAAAAAATATATTGAAATGAAAACCTTTCACCCATATCCTCTTGAATGTGTTATCAATACTTTCCCTATTCTTTATATACTTCCAAGCTGATTTCACTATAAACAGACATTTTGGTTCAAAACTCCATATTGGCCAGTCTTTTCTTTCTTCTTATGGAGGTATCACCTTTTTATTAATATGAACTACCATCTCTTTTAGTAATAATACTCCAATCAGCTGTTCATCCCACTTTCCTTCTATTACCAACTCCTTTACCTGCTTATATTGTTCTTACTCCCCTTATCCTCCTTCTATTATGGAATAAAGATTACCTTTCCCAGTCCAGCTATCTAACTAGATATTGGAATTTCCTTGATTTAGTTTCCACATAATATGTTTTTCCACTAAATCCCAGGCAATAAGCATCTTCTTCCATACTTGAAATCCACATGCACTAGTTTTCCACATTACTAGTTTTGGATGCTTTCTTTTGCAATAGTTATTGAACATAGAGTCCTTCCATATTGACTTTAAGGTCCTAAAATTACACAAATTGAAAAATAATGACATAGAAATATCACCAATCCTTCTAAAACTCTAGACACCTTAATCCTATGGTAAACATACTATTTGCCATTTAACCCAATATCTCCCTTTTTCTCCAATTTTACTTCTCCAAAAAAATTGAGATAGCATTTTTTGAATAGTATTCAACACATTCAAGGGAGTGTTCATCATTGATAAACAATGTATAGGAATTCTTTGCAAAACATGTTTAATCAACACAACCCTTCCTCCATAAGATAGCAATTTCCCTTTCAATAACTGCACCTTACTAGCAATTTTATATAATAATTTCTAATAATAATCCTTCTTCCTTCTCATATAAAATATTGGAAATTCTAAGTATATGAAAATGAAATATCTTCTCATGATGCCAGTAACAATCTCTGCTATAATCCCTACTCCATTGGATACTGTCTTGTGGAAATAAATTACTCTCTTTTCCTTGTTTATTTTTTGCCCAAAGATTTCTTCATAGATAGCTAATGTTGTGGTAACCAACTGCAACGTCTTAACCTCAGCTTTACATAGGATTATTATATCATCTGTAAAAGCCAGATTATTCAGTTTTGGACTTACTTTTGGCTTCCCAAAAAATTTAAAATCCTTGTTCTATGTCATCTCCTTTAATGACCTTGATAACACCTCTTCAGCTATGAGAACAATGTTGGTGACAGTGGATACCCTTGTTTCAGTCCTTTTGTTGACCTAAAAATTCCTTTTGGTTGACCATTTAAAATTATGGAATACCAATTTTTTTCCAGTAATCTGAAGATTATGTGAATCAGCACATCTGATAAACAAAATGCCCCCAATACCTTAGTTAAATACAACCACTCCACTCTATCATATGCCTTCATCATGTCCACCTTCATAACCATGTTAAGTGGTTTGCCTCTCATAATAATTTCAGCGACAAACTCTTGAACCACTAGAACATTTTCAATAATACTTCTTCCCTGAACAAAACTAGCTTGTTCTGGTGATATCAATTGAGGTAGTATTTCTTTAATTCTTTCATGAACTATTCTTGAAAAAATCTTATTCCCAAAATTACTAAGGGATATAGGCCTCACATCAGAAAAAATATTCACTACTAATTTTTTTGGTATCAATACCAAATTTGTATGAGTAATGAATCTAGAAAGCTGAAAACCACAAAAGAAAGAAGTTACCATTTTTTGAATTTCTTGCTTAATAATCTCCCATGCAACTTGATAAAATGTTCCTATTATTCCATCTGGTCCCCTACACTATTTCTATTCAATCCCATGACAGCTTCTCTGATTTCTTCTAACTCTGGTAGTCTTAGTCTTATAATGTCTGTATTCTAATCTTCTGTCATAAGCTTTGGTAATTCATCGATCATGGAGAGATCTTCTTCATTCTATTGCTTTGTAAACTGATCCTACGAAAAGTTAACTGCTATATCTATAATATCTTGTACTATTTAATCCATTCTCCCTGCTCGCTTCTTTTAATCCTAAGCCTGCTTCTCCTTCCTTTGACAATAGTGTGAAAAAAATTGGTATTCCTTTCTCCATATTTGAACCACTCATATCCATTTTTTTGCCTCTAAAAATCTTCTTCTCTCTTATGATGCATGTTTAAATCACCATGAGCCTTAAGCAAATTAGTTCTATTTATTCCACTGGGATTTCTTTCAAACTGCTTCTCTCTTACCTTGATAATATCCTCCAGTGTAGCTATTTCCTAGAATATATTACCAAAATGAACTTTGCTCCACTTAGCTAATGCTGACTTAGTATTTTTCAATTTCGGTGAAACACTATAAATGGATTACCTTCAACCTGAGAATTTCAGCTTTGTTTGATCACCTCTATACGGGATTCCTCCTTGACCAAAAATTTAGAAATTTAAAAGATCTAACTATCTTCTCACTCTCTACTCTGCATTGGATCAATAAGGGAGAATGATCTAATCCACTCATGGCTAAATGTTCTACTTTCGTCCTCTGAAATAAATTTTGCATTCTACCATTGCACATAACCCTATCTAATCTCTTGAATATGCAATCTTCATTAGTTCTTTCATTCCCCCATGTGAATTTACTTCTTTTAAATTGGATTTCTTCCATATTGCATAAATTAATATAGTGATTAAAATACTGTATCTTATTAGATGTAATAGGTAGTCCCCACAACTTTTCCTTATTAGTTCTTATCACATTAAAGTCCCCAATTATTATCCATGGCATTTCATATGAATCTAACAAATCAACTAATGAATCCTATAGTGCCAACCTCTCATTATCACTACATTTTGCATACACTAAAGTAACTAACAAAGTTATACCTGCATTTTGATTGGCCAACTTCAAAGTTAGTTCCTGGTCTTCATCCTTTAAAATACTTAACTCTGCATTCTCTTCAATAAAATCCCAGACCTTTATAGAAACATTTAGAATAGCATGCTTCATACCCAACCTCCTTCTATACTACTCAATGTGCTGTCCACCTTGAAAAGGTTCCATAAGCCCAATCAAATAAAACTGATATCTTTTTCGCATTGTTATTAGTTATGTAAAGGTTTGCTGTGTGTTAAAAGACCTTATGTTCCATACCAAAGCATTCAATTAGACTTTGATCTATATGTATGACTTATTGTATGCATTGTTAATGATTTGTCCTCAGCTAACATGGTACTATCATATTTTGTTTTCTTCTTATTTCTTCCTTGTTTCTCTTTAAAGCTTTTACTTTCTTAGGTGACACATCTGTTGCTTTTTCAAGTTAATTGATGTTTTATTACAAGTTATTCTCAGTAAGGTCTTCCTTTGTATTATTACTACTCTCAAATAGATTCTTAACCTGCATTGCTATTAGTTTAATCCCCACTAGTATCATCAACTCCTTCGGTTTCTCATCATATACCTATATTTGTATGTTTTTATTTATTCTATTTATGCTCCCTTTGTCTGCATTTTGATCATCTTCCTCTGTCTCTTTCTGTACGTGCTGATGGCTAACACTTTATGATTTATTGTCATTCGTTCTATCTTAAATCTGATTCTTCTTATGATCTTCTACTCCTTTCCAATCCTTAGGACAATACTGAATTATTTATTGTTGGCGTTGGGTATTATTTGCACCACTGATTTCTTTTTTCTGTGTAACTCTTTCCTCAGCAGTTACATTAACATCTTGAGCATCTTATGTTTTTTTGCAAAAACTTTTAGTAACCTATTCTTTTTGCTCATCTTTTCTCCTTTTTCTTGTTGACCAGGCTTAAGAAGCCCCTCTTTATCCATATTATTCTACTGCTTATCATCCTCACCTTCTAAAGCTTCAAATGCATTAGAGGTCTGCACTTTTTTTTCTTTATTGTCACACACCTCACCCATAATATTACCATACCTATCCTTCTTATATCTATTTTTCCTTGAGATCCACTTTTTTTTATTAATTCTTCCTCTTGTTACATTATCTAGCTTCTGTGTTTGATTCCCCTACTTGTTATTCTTTTTTCACTTATTGATTTCCACTGCTTCCTTTTGTTCTTCATTTTGCCTGTTATTTAATTCTAAGTGTTTATTCCAATAACTTCCTTCATCAAGTCCTTGTAGAACATCAGTACAATACTTTGGAATATAATCATATTTAATGTGTACAAATTTTGATTCAATTTCTCATGTAGATTCATTCTCCTTATTAATTCAAGTCCTTTGGGGTAGTTTTGCTACTAAATAAACCTCTAATTTTACTTTTTCGATAGCTGGGTAAAGTGTGATTTTTAGCAGCCATATAAACTGTAAGAGGTTTGCCAACTACTGAAGCAATAGAAAAAATTACATCTTCGGTAAAAAAGTTTGGGGGCAGATCTGGCATTGAGATCAAAGCTACTGTCGCTGTGGTTCCAACATCTAGTTCAAACCATGGATCCCATTTTAGGATCTTTATTTGCCAATATCTATCCATGGATCCAATGTAAAAAGTTTTTGTGGATAATAATTGAACATAGTCCTCAAATGCTTGCAACCTAATTAAAATATGCCTTTCATCCATAACCCCTATTGTGCATTGACTCTTGATCCCATATTGAGAGGGAATAATTTTACGTAATACTCTAATATGTGGTTTACCTTATGAGAATTTACCAATGATAGTACACAAAAGATTCTCCTGCACGATAAGGTTTTGCACTTTTGAAGACTTCCACATAATTGTAGGCTCCCCATGCAACATAATAGATAGTTTCGGTGGAAACCTAATATTAGTAGAATCCAACCCATTGTCTACTCCTTTTTGGATGGTTTGATTACTGTCCTCTACTCTCTGATTATTGTTATTACTATCCTGTGGGATAGCCCCACCGGCCATGATGGCCATATTAGCCAAAAATAACTAATAAAGATAATAGTTGGCTAGTGTTTCAACTAATAATATTTTATCTGAATTTGGCTATGTTACTAATATAGAGCATATGGATTTTGTCATATATTAGCTGAAGGATTTGGGATATCAGTGATATAATGAGTGGGGGCAGTCAAGGGTGACGATACTGAGCATGCTATGTAGGAGGAGTTTTTCATTGCTTTTCTTGTCATTTCTTTCCTCAAGAGTTGAGGGAAGCTAAGGTTAAGAAGTTTATGAGGTGAGTTAGGATGAGTTTGAAGGAATATCCCTCGAAGTTCCATCAATTGTCTCATTATGCTCAGGAGTTAGTGTCTAGTATGAGGGCTAGAATGAAGAAATTTGCTTTGGGTTTGTCTCCTAACTTCATATTTGAATATAAGGCTATGATATTGAAAAATAAAATGGATATCTCTAGACTTGTAGTTTAAATACAATAGGTAAAGAATGAAAAGACGAGGCAAATAGATATGGGAGAGAGATAGTGTAAGAAATTAAGGTATTTAGAGTAGGGTGGAGGTCAAGAAAATGGTTGAAGGGATGGTAAGCAGTGGAGAACGAACAAGACTTAGAGAAATACGGTTTATCTTCTTCGGCTAGTGCTCATTATCCTAAGTCCTCTGGTGATTGTCACTTTTAGGCTTATAGTAGTTTTAAGGTATAGTATGCCCAATCTTATACTAGTAGAGCTCATTGAGTCCTATCTTATCCTTCTTGTCAATTTTGTGGAAAACTCCACCATGGTCAATATGATAAGGAGAGGAATTGGTGTTATAATTGTGGGTAGCCGATCATATTCAGTGACATTATACGATAACTAAATTTACCATGGAAGACAATAAGGTATCGTCTTCTACTTCTTCAGGTCTTGTACCAAAGATGCTACTTTTGGCACAGACACCAGCCTAAATTATTTTTATGCTTTGGCTACTCACCAAGAATTTAAGCCATCTGCTGACGTTATTACTGGTACATTACAACTCTTCTCTCAGGATGTGTATTATTTGTTTGATCTAGGGTGTACCCTTTTTTACGTGACCCCTACATACATGTGCATTTAAGTTTTAGTCCCAAGACTAGTCATAAGACTTTCTTTATGTCTACTATTTCAGGTGATTTTATTATGGTTAGAAAGGTCTATAAGGGTTGTGTGGTGTCGATATTCCATAAGGAGACCTTGGTGAATTTAATAAAGTTGGACATGGTAGATTTTGATGAGATCTTATGAGTTGATTGTCTCTATTTGTCTGATGCTTGTTTGATTGTAAGACTCACAAAGTCATTTTCTAAATTCCTAATGAATCAGTAATTGAATTAGAATGAAGTTCTAACTGCCATAAAAGAGATTCATTTCTTATCGTAGAGCCTAGAAGTTGATTTCTAAAGGGGTCTTTATCATCTAGTTCTAGATAAAGATTCTAATTTTGACAGTTTCTCTTTACAATTCATCCTTATTGTCAATGAGTTTCCTAAATTATTTCCCAAGGATTTTTCTAGCATTACTCCCAATAGGAAAATAGATTTCAGGTTTAATTATCTACCAAATAGCCACTTTATCTCTATTACTCTATATAGAATGGCTCCAACTGAGTTGAAAGAGCAGTGAAATGATTTGTTGGATAACAATTTTATATGTCCTACTGTTGCTCTGTAGGGTGCTCCTTTCCTATTCATGTGAAAGAAAGATATATCTTTTTAGATATGTATAGATTATCAACAGTTGAATAAGGTTATGGTAAAGAATAAGTATCCTCTTACTAAGTCACTTAGGTGATGTCATTTGGGTTGACTAATGCTCCGGTTGGTTTTATGGATCTTATGAATTAGGTGTTTAGATAGTTTATGGATCTATTTATGATAGTTTTTATTGATGACACCTTATGTATTTAAAGGGAGATGAAGATCATCCTATTAACCTTTGATTTATGCTGTAGACTCTTAAGCATCAAAGGTTGTAAGCTGAATTCTTTAAATGTGAGTTTTTTCTAAATGAGATGACTTTCCGCAATCCTGTTTTTTCTAGTAAAGGGATCAAGGTAGATCCACCAAATGTTGATGCAGTTAAGATGTGGCCTAGACCCATAACACAAATCGATATTCAAAGTTTTTTGGGCTTTTTTGGGTATTATAGGAGGTTTGTGGAGAGCTTCACTTATGTTGATGAACACAACTCAAAAAAGTTGAAGTTTTTGTGGTATGATACTTATAAGGTTATATTGAGAAGTTAAAAGATAAGTTGACTTTTGTGCCAGTTCTTACCATGTCCGAAGGCACTGAAGGATTCATTATTCGTTGTGATTCATCCCATGTGGGAATAAGTTGTGTTTTGATGCATTATGGTAAGGTGGAAACTTAAGGTTCATGAAAAGAATTGCTCGATTTAGGATTTATAGTTGGGGACGGTGGTATTTGCTTTGTAGATTTGGCACTATTTTTTTATAGGGTGCATGTTCAGATCTATTAATATCATAAAAGCCTACAGATGTGTTTATTTAGATGGAGTTAAATATTAAGGAGAGGTAATGTCTTGTGTTGCTAAAGAACTATGACATGAGTCTTCACTACCATCCAGGCAAATCTAATGTGGTTGATGATGCTCTTTGTAGGTTGTTCATGGGTAGGTTATCTTATATGGATGAGGAGAAATGATGATTGATGAAGGATATTCACTTGCTAGCTAATTTGGGTGTTCATATTTTGAACTCTGAGGATGGAGAGGTGATAGTACAAGATGTGGTTAAGTAAACTCTTGGTGCCGAGGTAAGAGGTAAAATATAGATTTTGTTATAGGTATTCCTTGTTGTCTCAATCAATATGATTAAATTTGTGTCATTATGGATAGGATGACCAAGTTGGCCCATTGCTTTCCTATGAGGACAAACTACTCTTATGAGAACTATGCGAAGTTATTTATTGCGGAGATAGTCAGATTGTATGGTGCTCTTATTTCTTTCATTTTAGATCAAGGCATGTATTTTTCTTCTCACTTTTGGAACTCATTTTGAAAATATTTGGGGCGTATGGTGAACCTTAGCACTATATTCCACCTTCAAATGGATGAAGATATGGAACAGACTATTCAGACATTAAAAGATATGCTATGGGTTTACGTGATTGATTTTATAGGTAGTTGGGTGGACTAGTTACCTCTCATTGAGTTTGTGTATAGTAATAATTATCACTCTGGCAATGGAATGGCTCATTTTGGGGATCTTTATTGTAAGAGGTGTTGATATCCCAATGGATGGCTTGAGGTTGGTAAGACTATGTTGTTTGGTCCTGACCTGGTTCACCATGCCATGTAGAAGGTGAAGGTGATTAGAAATAGGCTTAAGACTTCCCAAAGTCGCCAAAAGTCTTAATGTATTCGAGGAAAAGGGAGTTGGAGTTTGATGTAGGTGATTGGGTGTTCTTGAATGTTTTTCCTATGAAGGGAGTGATGAGGTTTGGGGAAAAAGGGAAGCTAAGACCTTGTTATGTTTGTTCGTATTTGATTTAGAGGAGACTGGGGAATGTTTCTTAAGAATTGGAGTTGCTTGAGATTTTGGTTTCTATTCATCTAGTTTTCCATGTGTCGATATTGAAAAATTGCTTGGGTTATCCTTCTTTGATTGTCCCTTCTGATGGTGTTGGTATTTTGGATTCCTTATACTATCAGCAAGTCCTAGTTGAGAATTTGGATAGGCAAGTTTGTCGATTTAGGACTAATAATGTGGATACGGTAAAAGTTCTTTCGAGGAATCAAAAGGTGGAAGAAGCTACATGGAAAGTCAAATAGGACATGAAGCCCAAATATAAGTTGTTGTTCCCCGCATTAGATGGAAGTTTTTGAGGTATGAGTTCCATTTTGATCTTATTACTCCCAACTATTTTTTTATGAATTTTTGGTTGCATTCTAATTTTTAATCACGCCAAGGGGTGCTGTAACTCCTCATTCCAGTATGAATGATACTAAGAGGGGAGTGGGTAATATAGTACCGAAGGTTTTGAACTTTGTATTTTTTCAATGATTGTGCTTACTACTAAGGGTACGAATAAGACTCTATGAGTTATGAAGACTTCTTAGTCACTGACCAGACTATGAGTTATGTTGGAAGACTCATCACCAGTGACCACGAATTATAACCTGACCCATAGCAATTGGTAGTTACTTTCCTACAGTTTTTCATTATGGGTAATTTGGTCTTTTACCTTACTTTACACTATTCATATTTCTTAAAACCTTCCCTTAGCCCTATTTCCACCCAATTAATATAATCATATACAACTCTTCTCTCTCAAATTCGCCTATCAAAAACAATGCTAGGGTTTCTAGGGATTTGTCATTTAGGGCTCAAAGTGTGGTTTCTTCTCAATAATTTTGGTATTTTAAGCCATATATCTCTTTTGTAAACTTGTATTTTAACATTGCATGCAATGGTTTAATAATTATGTCGTCTTAATGTTTTGTTTTGGAACTTTGGTTGAGGGTTTTTAGTGGTTATTGTTTAAATGGTATTTTCGTGGCTTACATGCATTTGTTAATACTTTATTGATGTATTTTGAAAGTTATTGGGTGCTTGGGTATGGATAATGGAATGTGGGTCGTGGATTCCCCAAATTGAAGAAATCCTAGTGTATTTGTTAATACTTTAGGCTAAGAGTGAACTAAATTGAAGAACGATGTACAATTACATACTAACCAACTATCCTACAACCTTGGCAAGGAAAACCAGGCAAGTTCTGGATTAAATGCACAAAGGAAACTAGGGAAGCAACTCACACACATACAACATAGTGTTATATCACCAGCTTCTACTTATCAAGTTCATGCAAAATCTAGTTATCATTGTTTGGTCCCTAAGTCCTAATGTCGTAAAATAATCAAGAGTGGTCAAACATATAAACGAATCACATAGTTCAAAATAACATTTGGAGGTGTATCATTTTTGTCAAAATATTTAAACAAATACAAAATACGCAACTCCCTTAGTTTACTTATTTTTATCCTAGTTAAACATATGAAATAAAACAACACAAAACAATACATGATATGACCTAAACATGCCAATTCTACTATGAAAATGTAGCCGACATAAAAAGAAACATAACCAAAAAAAACCTCGACTGTTGTACACCCCATCACCAATATAAAGGTTTCCACTATCCTCAGTGTATATATATAAAGTAAAACTAGGGAATGAAGAAATACTTGGAGAACTAGGCGTCAGATCATAACATAGCTAGTGGGACCTAAAAATGGGCCCTACTTTCGTCAATCAAGGTCTAGCAGTGGTTGGCATACTCAAATCAGTAGTGACAACAATTTTGGTTAGTACCCTTAAAGAGATCTGGTTATTAGGGGGCGAAATGGTTGCCCCACTAAACTTTACTATAGCTAAAACTATTGTGTTAACCACTCAAGAGCAACCAAATCCCGCCCCCATCACATGGACCCTAATTTGATGGTCCTGTTTCATTGTGGGTTTGCTACTCTGCCGCTTAGAAATCATCCTTCTCCTTCCTTTTCTTCCTCTTATTCCTCACTCTCTCACCACATTCTACTTCGGTAGTCTTTTCTTTTCGCTTTGTTTCCAAAATATCTGGCATATACTTAATAGGTATCTCTATATCCTCTTTCATAGATTAGAGAACAACCAACTCCTCTTGCATGCCCATAAAATATGGGGTTTGAAATGCCGCCAGCTTTTATCTAATCAGCCTCTAAAATCTATCAAACTACATTTATATGCTCCGCATCTAAGTCTTGATCTCATTCTTCACCTAAGGTTGCACCCCTGCTCAATATTAGTAACTCATCGCTCAAGGGTACCTAATATTTTTAGCTTAATGTTTATGAATACCTGAAGGACTAAAGAATAGACACATGGAAGTGGTGTAGAAGTTAATAATGTCAAAGTAGGGGGCACAGTTGGCGCATGATAAAAACTAACAATATTGGTGGAGGCTAAATGCTCAAAGTGGGCAGTCACTGTAGGGGAATCACCAAGATAGAACAACCTAGAGTATCAATTTCCATCTGCCCACCAACCTAAAAATTTGCCTGAAGTAGTGTGCCCACCTTGTCCTTCGAGATTTGGTTTACAAATTCCTAATTAACCCCAAATTTGTGGTCTTTTTCACTCTTAAGAACTAATACACACCACCATCTCTGGTGCACCCTTCTACAGAGAAATCTACGTTAATAAACATGGGAAGGCTAGTGTTATATTTTTCCTCATAGCTCGATTAAGGATATCCCTCACCATGATCTTTTCTACGTCTATCTCGTAGCTCTCTATAATGCTCACAATAAGTTTAGCTCTGTTGGGACTCAACACATTGTCCCCCTTTGTAGGAACCGATCGATGACGGGCAAGTGTCCACTATGCCTTCACTGTAAAACTCAGCATGCTCTTCGTAATCTTTGTCGAAGATCCCATAACTCATTGTGCCTCCTCCAACGCCAAAGAAATAATAGCAAGTATACATTAAAATTGTGTAAACTTATCATACGACCCAATATTCCTATTCTTCACTTTACATATTTCCTCCATGCAGTGTTCAATCTCTTAAATGTTAGTAGAGATATGGAAATCCTATTTGTGAAGAACTCTAGAAATTGTGTGGGTCAATAAGTTCACTCGAACACCCATGGAGCTGTTTGACTCATCATCTATGACCTCATCTCTTCGATGTTGAGTGGAGGGGTAAAATTGATTCTTTGGCATTTGCTTTGGTGTAGTTTTTTTTTGGTGCCATTGGTACCTATTGAGACACACACATTAAGTTAATACTAAGAAAAGGATAGAAAAAAAAGAATAAATAATAAGTATGAACTGTGGATGGGCACCCTACGTGTTAGTATACGACTCATGTTCAGAGGTTACAAGTTGTCCTGAGACTTCCAGGGTGAATAGACCTTTGAAGACTATTGATTTATCATCCTAGGAGTCTACCTATTGAGTTATTGGGTCACTTTATGACTTTTCATGTGACATTTAGTCTTAGAATTTATTACCTTAATTATTTTTTGGCCCAGTCACTACGAGTCCATGCTACAAATCGTAAGGTAAGCCAACGACTCATAGTGTGAATCATAGTTTTACTAGAGCACAGCTATACTTATGTGCCCATGCTACTGGTGGATACGAGTCACATAACGATTCATTACATTACACTACTAATCATTACGAGTCCCATAGTGACTATAACATGGATGTTCAGGGTGTTTTCTTGTCAATTATAGTTCCCAAAGGGTACTCAGACTTCTCCCATAAATTTAGCATCCTATTGCAATTTTAATTCATCCCCAAAATCAATATTCAAGAACCAATTAGGTCTAATCACTTTTATTAAATATTATAAAATTTTCTCAAGAACTATTTAATTGATTTACACCCTAGCAACGAGAACAAATAAGGAATCCACTCATTTTCATCATGAATTAGCATGAACTTCAAGTATATAATCATTATATTAAAATATTTACTTGAAAAATAGTTTCTTAGGTCCCTTAGAATGTTTGTGTATTGCCTTTATTCTTGAGAAAAAGTCTTTTTGAGAGATTCAATCCTTGAATTTGATGATAAGGGATGAATTTTTGGTTTATTTGAGGAGTTTTTAGGATGATTGTGAGAATGGAGGGAGTCATACATGTTTAAAATAAAAGGTGAATTAATATTTTGGGTTAAATTCCTTTTATATGTGTGAATCGGGCAGGGTTAACCTATTACATCCGCAATATCGGTCTTGATGATGACTCATGGTGATGACTAATAGCCACTGGCTATGATTCGTAGACTCCCTCCGTTAAGAGATAAACTTTAATTAGATCTCCAGTCAAGATGATTCAAGGTGATTAGTCATTGTCACTAGCAATGACTCCTTTTGAGTGTCGATCTAACTCTAGAGACGTTAATCTGGGACATGTCAGAGCTCTTTTTAAGTACGAATCTAGTAACGAGTTGTAATTTGTCCCAATGATTTGTAAGGTCCCACGTAGGGACTAGGGCACCAAAAAATTTTCTAGTATTCTTCTACAGTTTCCATCCCGGCACACTAAACACCTATTTTGCATTATAATGTAATAAATACAAAACATGGGTTGCCTTCGGCGCAACACTTGATTTAACATAACAGAATAACTTGGCTATGTTGGATACTCAGACTTTACTAACTAGGCCTTTGGTTTATTCCCATGTAGCACCTGATTTAACCTCCCGGCAGGATGTAGTTACCTTTGTTACTCAGACTTCACCAAGTCTCACATCAATAAAAACTTTTATCTTATTATTGTTTCCCATATATTTCTTAACACGTTGACCATTAACCTTGAACGAGGCTTCTCCATCACACTTCAACTCAATAGAACTATGTAGGAAAACTCTAACCATTGTGAATGGTCCATACCACCTAGACTTTAGCCTGCCAGGAAACAAGTGAAGTATTGAATTTGTAGAAAAACCATAACACTAGGCTCGAACACCATTTTCTCGATATTCTTACCATGACAGCTTTATCTTCTCCTTGTATAGAGCTGAACTCACATAAGCTTAAGGACAGAATTCTTCCAACTCATTCACCTTTATCATCCTAAAAATCGCTACATCACTTCACTCTAAATTGAGATTTTTTAATACCCGTAGTGCCTCTTTGTAATGTTCGGCTAGAAAGTGGCATGCCTTTCCATACATAAGTTTATATAGAGAGGCATCACTGGGGGTCTTAAAAGCTGCCCAATTGGCCAAATGAGCATTGTCTAAATTTCTTGACCAATCAGTCCTGTTGGCATTCACAATCTTTACCAATATGGAATTGATCTCAAGATTGGAGACCTTAACCTACCCACTTATCTGAGGATGCTAAGTTGTTACTACTTTATGCTTCACATAATATTTCTCAAGTAGGAACCTAAACATTGGATTACAAAAATGGGACTCACCATCACTAGTAATAGCATGTGGACTTCGAAATAAAGAAAAAATATTCTTCTTCAAAATACAGTGACACTTTTGCCCTTAATACTTGGAAGTGAAAATGCCTCAACCCATTTTGAAATATAGTCAATCGTCACCATTATATGCTTCATCCCATAAGAGCTCATAAATAAAACAAATCCAACTCCAAGATAGGTTCCATGAGGAGTTTATGTTTCTGCAAAATATTACCTTGTCGTTGACATTGATCATAGGATCAAGCAAAATCATGAGCATCATAGTAAATAGTCTGCCAATAGTGCCCACACTACAAAATTTTGTGGGTTGTATGGGTACCACGATGATTACCCCGACTGGTGATGAATCTCAAGGCTCAAGGATGCTCTTCATCTCTACCTGAAGAATACATCTTTGAATAACTCCATCCATACAAATCCAAGAAAGATAAGGCTCATCATAGAAAAACTTTCTTACCTCGTGCATAAACCGCTTATGCTGCTGAAATAATAAATATTCTCGGACAAAATCACTTATAAAAAAGTTAGCAAAATCCACAAACTTAGATTATCTATACTAAGTTTATCCCCTAATTTCAGCATTATCTCTTCCTCAAGATGAGAAAAGTGATCTAAACCTAATTTTCAGTACCTTTTCGATCATTCACCTCAAAGTTGAGTTCTTGAAACAAGAGTACCCAATTAATCAACCTCAACTTAGCATATTTCTTTGCCATGAGATACCTCAGTGCTGGCTAATCAGTATGAACAATTACTTTGGTTAATATCAAATTGGACCAAAATTTCTCAAAAGCAAAAACTACCGTGAGTAACTCTTTCTCAGTGACTATATAATTCTTCTATGTAGGTTTTAATACTTTGCTGCCATAGTATATAAGATAAAGGATTTTCTCACACTGTTGTCCTAGGACAGCTCCCGAGGACACCCTACAAGTATCACACTTCACATCAAAAGGTAAGAATAAATCAGGAGACACAATAATAAAAACCGACATCAACTATTTCTTAAGGCACTCAAATTCCTTGAGACAAGCATCATCAAAAACAAACTTCACCTCTTTCTCTAAAAGCTTGCATAATGGATTACACATTTTAAATAAGTCCTTCATGAATCTCCTATAAAACATAGCATGACCAAAGATACTTCTAATGACTTTAACTTAAATTGGAAGAGATAATTTTTCAATCACCTCACCACTCTTCAAAATCATGTGTCTGAGAATAATCCCTTCCATTACCATAATGTGACACTCTTCCTAATTAAAAACTAGGTTACACTCCTCACATCTCTGAAGTGCATAGGCCAAATAGGCCATATAATCATAAAAGAGTCCCCAACAATCAAAAAGTCATCCATAAAGACCTCTATAGTGTCCTCCAATATATAAGAAAATATTTGCATCATACAACACTGAAAGGTGGAGGGAGGATTACATAATCTAAAAGGCATCCACTTTAATTAAAAAGTACCATAAGGGAAAGTAAAAATAATCTTATCTTTCTCTTTGAAGGAAATAGAAATATTATTATACACTGAATAAACATTGAGAAAATAGTACCACCCCATTATTGTAAGACTATCTAGCATCTGATCCATGAATAGTGTAGAAAAATGGTCTTTCTGTGTCCAAGTGTTAAACTCTTGGTAATCCATGAACCCTCCTCATCTAGTAACTAGTCTCATGGGTACTAACCCATTCTTCTTATTTGGGATCACAGTGATCCCACTAATATTAGGTAAACATTGAATTGGGATGACCCACTTGTTGTCCACATTGGGGTCAATAATGCCTACATGTAACCACTATATGATCTCTTTTTTCACCATCTCTTGCATAGGTGGCTTCAAACAATGCTAGTGCTCAATCATGGGAACATAATCTATTTTAAGCTAAATTATATGATTACATATCTCGGGTAGAATCCCTATAATGCCAACAATAGTCAAACGATGGAACTCTGAAATCTTTGTATTATTGAAATCAATGCACAACCTATGTATACAATAAATCACCAACCATAATGATCGATAAGGTATTGTCGGCCCACAAAAATGCATATTAGAAATAAGATGGGAGGGCCTTCAATTCTAAAACTGGTGGTTTCTCAATGGATGGACGTGCTATTAAAGTAGCTCTATTCTTCTGGTCTAAATCTAACTTCTTCGGAGCATAAGAATAAGAGCCTTACCATATATAGTGCACTCAATATCTCATCACATTTATCGATGCCAACACTATTAAAGTTTATGATAACCGCGGCTACTGCCTCAACCTAAGTCTATACTTAATAGGGTCAGTCAATGTATCATCATCAAAACTGGTTATTACCCACACCACCCACATATCCTTTGGCTACCACATCAACTGATACATATTAATGGTTACATATTTATCATTAAGTCAGAACTTCATCTGCCTTATATCCATGTTAACAAATGCCCTACCCATCGCTAGGAAAGGCCTTTCAAAGATAATTGAGACTTCAAAGTCAACCTTATAGGCAAGGATCACAAAATCAGCTGGAAAGATGAAGTATGCCACCTATATAAACACAATACATAATATACCAACTAGTTTCTTCACTGTGCAATCGGCCATCAATAAACACATAGATGTTGGTTTAGATATCCACAATGCCAAGTACTTGTATACCACCAACGACATCAAATTAATAGTAGCTCCGATATTACATAAAGCTCGAGATAAGTTAAATGACCCAATATTACATAGAATAGTAAAGGCTTTGGGGTCCTCCTTCTTCTCTACTAATTATCAGGAAGAAATAGAACTACAATGGTGCATATTATCAACGAACTCAAAATTCATCGTTCACATAATTGTAAGCAAATTCTTCATGAATTTTGATAGCCTGGAAACTGCTCCAATGCTTCCATAGTAGTAATACTAATAGACGGTTCTTTTAATATCGACATGGACTTCTGATACTTTGTCTCCTTTTGGTTATTCTTTAATTTCCAGAAGAGGTATAGAGGTCATGGAATGTTATCGGCTATAGGCTCGAATTATTTCCCATTTCCTTAATTCTTATAATCTTTGTTATCAATGCTCATTAATTTTTAGGACGACGCACCAATATTCACCAAATTTTTAGGTTTCACTTCAAGTGCATTATCAATATCAACTACATTATCTTTGTAAGAACTCACTTAATTCCTTGCATAATTTAGTACTTTAAACTTGTTAGTGGGTCCCAGACTTAAAAAATTCTAGCTAAGTATTCAGATTTAGTGTTATTTTAGCCTTTAAAAGTTGGCAATCTTATTTCACAACCTTTACATCCATTAAATGTTGATATTTTTGTTATTTCATGATCAAGAATATCAATAGGTGTTTCCGTACAAGTTTTGGATTTTTTGGACTTCGTTTAAAGCACCTTTAGAATCCTAAACTAGTGAATAAACTTGATCTTGAAGGTTTGTGTCAAATATCATGTTGATAAATATTTTCCCCAGCTTCGAACATCCAATTCCAGTGAATCGATGTGGACTCGATGTGGTGCATTGGTTATCGCATCGATGCCAATGACGCGGCACGTCGACCTGTGCATCGAGGATTCAGTTTATAGTCATTAAAAAAATATGCGTCCTCAGGGTTAATCTAGAATATTTTCACACGCCCTTCGGCCCCCATAACATGAAATTTATACCCCTTTTAGCAAGTAATATTCATTCTTTCACAAATTACTCAAGAACAAAAACCATAGGTGAATTAAATTCAAACTCAAGGCTCAAGATTCCACCGTTAATTTTCCAGAATTAACCAACTAAGGTGTGTGAAGTGTTCATCCTTGGACTAAATTCCAGAAGTGTTCTTCCACCCTTGGACTCCAAGAAACTATTTTAAAGTTCATGTAGAGTGATTTCATGATTTCCATGATTTGAATTAAAGTGTATTCATGATTTATTATAAGATTTATGTAGAGTTGATTGATATGTCTTCTTTATCATATGAATTCATGTTGAAACTCTTCTAATTGTATAATTGGAATTGAATCATGATGTCTACATAATGTTTTATTATTTCGTGCAATATTGTGCCCCACAAGTGTTTGATGAATTGTCCATGTGAGTTGAATAGTAAAATTATATCGTGCTAGCATGTATGCAAGTGTTTGCTTGAATGACCAAATTAATGAATGATTACTAAGTAGTTAGTTACCATGTCTCAAGATTATGCCATATTTTTTATGTTTTTGCTATCGAGTCCTAGGTATATTTAATACATAACAATTTAGCTGCTTGTTTAGAGCCATGGTAAGTCATAGAGTAGAATAAGTCATGTCTTGATTAGTATAATTCAATTAGTTATGAAACTTAGGAAACCTCAGTGAACTCAGAATTAGTCCAGCTTAATTCATTAAAATTAGTTCAGTTTAATTATATAGTACAATCAGTAATAGTTCAGTCTAGCCTAGTACAGTTTAGAACTCAGTCCAGTGTATATGCAGTTTGGAGTAGCATTCAACACCGAGTGAACCCAAGGATGGGGACTCACCTGCCCATAGAGGGTAAAATTCTTAGAAGCAGTATTTGCATTCAAGAACTACGTAGCCAGCGTAGGTGGAGACATCAACCTACTAGTTAAGGGTTGATGAGGTGATCAACCTGCAAGTTAAGGGTACCGCCATACTTATTTTGAGTTTCTGCCAAATAAGGATAACTCAGCACTTGTCCTTACCCGTGGCACAATATTAACACCCTTCCATCTTGTGTTATAGGTTACACCCCAAATCAGTTAGAGAAGGGGCATGTCGGTTAGATGATTACTTCCTAAAGTCTCAGTTTCAGATTCAGTCTCATTATGGAACACAGTTCAATTCCACAGATTCAGGACTATCAGATAAGGTCACTCAGCTTGGTACAAAATTTAGTATATTTCTACAGAATCAAGACTATCAAATATAATTATTCATTTACATGTAATTCATTATCAGTATACTCAGATATCAGTTAATAAGTATTCAAATTTAGTATTTAGTATTATTACAATCTTAGTACTATTTCCCTATTCATGTACATACTTTCATTCAGTTAGTATCATTCTTGCATATGAACCCAGACATTTCAGCCAACCACATTGAGCATACCAGTACATTAAAAGTATTGATGGATACCTTTATTTTGCACTATGATGTCTTATACAATAGGTTCAGACGCACGGGCTCTCGATCAACCATAGAAGTTCAGATTCTCAGCATACAACATTAGTGTTGAGTCCTCATAGTTTTAGGATATGATTATTTATTACAGGATTTTAGTCCATTTCAATAGTGAGAGTTATTTGGGGACTTATCCCATCAATTCCATAGTTCAGACAGTTTAGAGGCTTTTTAGACTAGAGTATTTTCAAACAGTTTTTCAGTTTTTAGTATTGATATTCATTTTTTTTCGGTATTGTGATACCATAATTAGTATTATTTATAGTATTGAACCTTATGGCCAGTTTTTTGCCTACTTCATGCATATTTACCATATTATTATTTAGTTATTGTAGTAGGTACCAGTCATGGGTTATCCTGTGGTCCCTTGGTATTATAACCACCATGTAGCTTCAGGGGTATGGACTCGGAGCATTAGAATCTTGAAACTCATCAACCTCAAGTGTAGAAGGATCAGTAGTAGTCTTACCACTTTAAGTGGTTATGGCCAAATATTGAATGTTATTTTTCAAATACTACATCGTATTACTCAAAAGTATACCTTACTATTTTTTATCTAAAGTTGCTAACGTTAGAATAAATTATTACTCAAGTTTATTGATAGCAATAGCATATGATCCCACTTTCTGCCTCAAACCTGAAATATGTTCATTAATCTCCTTAAGTCAACTCTCTTGATTGTCTAAACACTTAACCTGCTTAGTAAGCAATGCATCCATCCTTAAATCTGTATCAAAGTTCCCCAGTAGAACATATGCACCACACATCACCTTCTAATCCTTCTTATTCCTCCAATCACCATCTCTTTCTATGCTTGGATCCCTATTTGTACCAAATAATAGTTCCTACCTTGATTCTATTGCCTAGATTTCCAAGTGTCTTATGTAGACCCTTGTCTAAAAAACTTTTCATCTCTCTATCTAGATATTCCGCCTCTTCATCCACATACACTAGGTCATCTTTTCGATCATCATAATTGAAAAGTACAGAAAATCAGGAGAACTTGAATCTATCTCTTCTACCTCGACTAAGTTCTGCTCGACACTCTTCTTTCAATATTTGTCTCTTCCCTTGAGTTGCACAATGAATAACCTCCTTATCTCTTATCTCATTTGTTTTCACTAGTAACCGTATAATGATTTATACAGCTATCTCTTAAACACAATGTGGAGGTGGAGGAGGAATATCAATTGGATCATGTTGAGGCTCCTCATGATGAGTTTCATGATTATCTTCCTCCATCTAACATTCCTGTCGTAGGGTTCTTCTATCATGATCGTGTTCCTCCATTCTACGATTTCATCATTGGGTTCTTTTAAGTTCTGGATCAAGTGGAATGAAAGGATTTCCTAGACTTACAGTACTAGAGATACATCAGTGTACACCCCAAGAAAAAAAGTAAAATCCAAAAACCTCAACAATTTTAATCAAACAATCTATAACTATATTCCCCAGTAATGATTCCAAAATTTAGTGTCACTTAAGCTATACGTCTAAAAAAATATAATACCTTCGATGTCAATTATTGTAACCCAATAGATATTGGGTTGAACCTACAAGGAACAAGCTAAATATATCTAATAAATCTGCTGAAGTACCCCAAAAGAATATAGAAAACTAAATGATGAGACTTGCTCTAAAATAGTGAAGTAACAACAAGTCTATATCATTATAGGATTGAATCAATCTAAGAAGAATACTAAGACTGTGTTTTCCCTACATCATAACTTTGTAGACATATCATGCTTTATCTAACAATCTCAATGCTTTGTATGAAGAATCTGGCAAGCTATGAATCACTAACCAACTTGTGAGTGCTTTTGGTAAATCTTACTCTACACCTTATAAGTCTCATAGTGTTGCCTTACTAACCCTTGTCTTTGATCTCAGTTAACTATCTTCATTAAGGTGTCAAGTTAATTAGATGAGGGTTGGCAGCCTTAAATATTTGTTGTAATCATTGTTTATAAATCTCAACCTCTCTCGCAAAGAAAATCTCAAATACAGGAAGGTTCTTAACTTTTTTTGTATTTAAGAAAGTATACAAATCAAATAAGATCGTAATACATGCATAAACAGTGATTTTAAAGACTACACACTTCCTTTACTTTGTTATTTACCTAGGGTTACCACGACCTTAACTAGGTGGTTTAGCCTTTCATGTTTGCAAGAATAGCTATGGAATTTATAAAATAAAGATTAAGATTAGTCTCACAATAATATAACAAGAATACCCATAATATTAAACTGATAATAAACTAAATAATAAAGAACACACGATTTCAAGGTCAAGGGTCGAATCGTAGAATCAATATATATTTGTAGAATCAAAGGAGTATTTATAGTTTCATAAAAGAACGTAGAAAACATCACAAAAATACAATGGGAAAATAAGGTTAGTAGTTGTTACGCCTCAGGCAATGAGTTGTTTGTACTGACGGTGACTCATTGTTTGCTTTATTGTCTTTCTATCATCCATAGTAATGATGACTTATCATGAAACCTATGAGTCATTGGTGGACTAATTGTCACTCCAGTAAGTTTTTAGCTTGTAATATCCTAACTCTAGATGATCAAAATAGTTTTTACAATTAGTCCTAGTCGGACCCTATGACCTATTGTCGGCCTTTTATCCACAGGGCTCCAACTTATTCATGCTCAACACTTTCTACCAAGTGTTCTTAAAATGATCCTTCATATGACCTATTGTAAAATCCTACGAGTCATAACTATCCTTCTTAAAGTGTAGTCACTACCTTTACTATAGTCACCCAACAACTCATAGTAAAGGTAGTGACTACACTTTTCAGAGCTTTTCTTTCTTATTTTATAGACTTCACTTCCTACCCTATTTTTTGGTAACATACACATAAAAACACATTATATCTAATAAAATGACATAGTTACTTACATATATTTGTTGTCTTAAGCATTAAAACATCCATGAAATCATGGCACATAGTCTAGTAGGTATGACATACAAATTACCACGCTTGTAACCTGTCTGGGTTCCCGACAAATCTCCTATACTACTTACCTAAGAACCTCCACAAGCACCATAGGGATCATCCCTATGACCATGCATACCACTTCTAGCTTGGGGTGGAACTTCCTAAATCAGTGGAACACTCTAAACTGAAGAAACCATCGCTCAACGATTGGCGCAGTCTCTCAAGACATGACCAAAAGCACTACAACAATAACATGCACTAGGTGTCGTATTGAAACTAGAAGATTTCGCTTATCCAAAATAACCACCACGACTAGAATAACCAGAAGAAAATACTCTTAAAGATTGATCACTTCCCTAGACAAGACGATCTTTGAGATTATATGAGCATCCATAGATAATCTAAAGTGTGGCCTGAACTTGCCTACTTGATTGACAATGATATTGATACGTCTTACATGAATGGTATCTACCCTGAGACCACTGCCTCTGAACCATGAGCCACTACGACTCCCACTGAAATTACCCTAATATCATGGCATCTTATTGTTGCCCCCTTGGGCTAGGAAATGCATATCCTATCACCTGAGCATATTTATAAACCTCAACAAAAAACCAACCCTCAACAACTAACTCTTTGTCAGTATGTAAAGAGTGTCTCAATCCCCAAACAAAGAAACAAACCTTCTCATACTCAGTAGTCAGAATAAAAGTTGCATTTTTAGCCAACACCTGAAATCATGCCTCCTAATCCATAATAGTTGTGAAGGCCTTATCTAAATTTAAGAAATGATCTCTTGGACGATCCCTAAGATTTGATATCATATAATTCTATTAAAAAATATTTAATAATTAAATCCATGTTGGGGGAAGGGGGAGAGATCTAGCTAGACAGGAATCAATACCTCTTCACTAATGTTGAGCTACAAATTCCCACTAAAAAGTAGTATAATCCACACCAGGAGTCTTAGCTAGGCCCAAATTATAGAGCCTATCTTCACAAGAAATCAAGAACTCAAACACATTATCGCATTGTGTGCAAGAAAACCTAGGCAAATCAAATCTGAAGAACTTTCCCTACATCTTCTGATTCTCAATAGATATAAAAGATAGGGAAGCTATCGACTGAGCAACTGTAGGTATGACAACTTTTGGCATAAGAGGGACCTCAACTCTGAGAACCACAAATAAAAAATATCCCACTGCCTCTATACCACTCTGATCCATAGACTGTATACAATCATATAGTGATTGACCAGCCTATCCTAAAATTTAAATCAAAGCATCCCTTAGCAGTAAAAAAGAAATAAATCCTCGAGGATCCTGGGTACCACTAGATAAGAAAAAAAATGTCTAGCTTGGGGAAAAGAATAGGTTTTGGTAAAGGCCCCTATCTTGTCCCATATTTGTGGACACATACCTAGGATGTCTATTACCTCTAGGTCATCCACGAACAACAAAAGGAGCCCTAGGCTCGATATTAGGACCCTCATTTTATGTAGTCGTAACACGTGTCCTAGCCATTTATGAAAGATTGAATCCAAGGAAATGATTTATAAACAAACTCAGTCACTTTGCATGAAATGAGTGACAGAAGTGAAGAAATCCTAAGAATGTCTTATAGTCAACCAAATATAAGAATCAAACGCCATCGTTCTAATTTGCGGAACTCTACTAGACACTTGCTCTATACAAATAATATTGGTGAAACATACGCTTTGATATTGATTTTCTAGGACCCAATTTATGGGTCATGAGGATACCTACTTTTTCCCTCTAGTAAATAAGCCAAATCATAGCTTGGAGCTCTAAACAATGGGGTATCTTAGTGAAAAATGGCCTAAAAGCCAAAAATACACATTTAAAGTCTTAAAACAATAATAAAATAGTCATAATAGTCTAACAAATTGATAAAAGATCAACAATCATCCCAAGACCTAGTAATATTGCTGCAGAGCTACTACAAATGAAACATAAATACTGAAATTGTAAAATACAATCCATCTCTGAAAATGAAGGCCTAGATATGGATAATAGTAGAAAAAAGGCAACTCTGACTCCAAGTGCTCATTCGATCTCTGAGCTTAACCCAACATGAGAATTATGTTAATAACGGAAAGTAGTACCGAGATCTTTACCAAAATGTTACAGAGGTGTAGTATAAGTCGCAAAATCACGAGTAATCAGTAGGCACCATTCGTTAACTAAGCTAAATTATGATATAAATATGATACGATACAAGATAAATTAAGTTAAGTCAAGGTAAAAAGGGAAACATGGAAATAAGATCCAACACTATGGTGCATAAATAAATAAATAAATCTTAGATACGATAAAACAATTATTACTATCAAAATTTGCCCCATAAGAAAATAATTGAAAAATGTAAGTAACCTACCGCGGCCTCCTATAAGCAAGAAGGGTAAAATCAAAGGAAAAAAATGAATGAAGATCCATATATTTATTGAATATCATCTATAACCATTAACCATCCATAACATATCATGTCATATATAACTCTCAATGTAAGATTCAAATCAAAACTCCTATCATCATCTTTATAATATCCCCAATAGTATCAACATAATAACATCATTTGTAGACTCAAATCGGAACTCATAGTATCAATATATCATTAATTGTTGGACTTGAGTTATGACTCATATTATAAATATTGTCATTAATTTACGTGCTTGAATTAGAACTCATAATAATAGACATAAAACTAAACCATGACAATAATCCATATCCATATGCCATATCACTGAAACATAACAATAATGCACAACATATATCACTGAAACATAACAATAATGCACAACATTTTACCTGAAATTAGCACTAACTCTCAACTACCAAATCAGACTAAACAATAAATATTAAATCTCTTCAAGTTCCAAATTAAGAATTTACAAGGATATATTATGTGCAAGTAAGTCTACAAAAGATAACATAAGTCTAGGTCTAAGATGGGCCTGCAGGCCAATTTATAATATTCAAAGTTCATTTATAGGCAAATTCTTCCTCAAACAATGTAAAAGTATCTATGTTTATTCAGAAATCAAAGATAAGGAAAACTAAATTACTCAAAAGGAAAATATAATTCTTAAATAAATAAAGGTAAGTGTTAACATTATGGTAAATATAGTCGTATTACTTATGATTGTTTATATCTAGAAGGGAACCCTACAATGAAAATAAAAAGGCATTTAGTTGTTAGGGTGATGAAGACCACTCTAACAATGAAAATGACAACTTTGAGAATGTTACTTGATGGATATTGTAGTATCTATTCGAGTAAGAAAAAATCACTACAATGAGTATTTTGACTTAAAAAAATTACTGGATAATCACATAGCTTATTTGAATAATGCTCGAGATGAAAAAAGAGCTTTATTAATGGAAAGAAGAAAGTAGGTAATTAAATTTGAATTTTGAGAAATTGAAAAATATTTTCTAGAAGAAGTCATTTGATGTATTAAAAGTCAAAATTAACAAAACTTTTTTCAAGTGACACAGTAGATAGATCTAATAGATCGACTGGCTCTTCTAAGTTAGATGACTGAAGATCTAACAATGGTAGATCTATGTATGAAAAAAGATATTATAGTTGTAAGGGATTTCAACATCCTGCTAATTTAGCAAGTAGACCAAAAAAGCTATTCACAATCATAAAACCTATCATACCCAATATTATAGTTGTGATAGGTCTCAACGGTCAGCTAAATCTAGTATGTATATAAGAGAAACCAATCACAATTATAATACATATCCTACAAGTTCAACTATTGAAAGATAATATCACTACTATTTCTATCATTGTGGTAAAGCATGGTAGAAATATTATAAATGCCGATTTTGTTTTAAAAACACTAACAAATGAATTTAGAGACCCAAAACTATGTCAACAAATCTAAGTACTTATGTAAAGGTACTCAAGAATACTTGGGTACGAAGAAATAAGTAATATATGTATTTTATGGAACACCACTGAAATTCGAAAGGAAAGTTATATTTTTATTGTGGGTGTTAAAATTACATGATAGGAAACAAAAAAATTTCAAATTTGTATATTATTTTCATGTAGTTGATATAATCTTCTGAGAAAATTACTAAGGAAAAATTATAGGAAACATAGATTATAATTAATAGTCATGATAAGAAACTTCATCCTAGAAATATACATAGGAAATTGTCCTATACTCTATCAGCAATGTTGAAGGACACATTTGTCTTACTTCCATATATGATGATGCTTTGATTTGATATAAAATTCTTGGCTATGCAAGCATGGGACAAATTAAAAATCTTGTCAACAATGGGTTTGATACTAGTCTCCCAAAGCTTGATTACAAGTAAATTGATATTTGTAATGCTCTTCATTGGGTAAGCAAACTATAATTTTCTTTCTTTTAAGAAAAATATTTCTACTAATAAACCACTGCAACTACTTCATAAGGATTTATTTCGTTTTATTAGAACTGCTAGTACTGGTGGTAAATGGTATTTCTTTCTAATTATTGTTGATTACTCTAAACATACTTGGGTGATGTTTCTCTAAAACGAAATTAATACTTTAAAACCTTTTGAAATTTTTTGTTAAAAGTGTGATGCCCCAGAAAAATTTTCCATTAAGATCTACGACAGAAATACATTGAATTCTGTTATTTATCATAATTAATAATTTTTCTATGTGGAATTTCTAGATATGCAACCCATGATCGCGTAGAGCATCAAATAAGATTTTCAACGATATATGGGTCATCCAAAATGGACACTCGAGCAATGAGTTATGATCATTCCGATGTAACTGTGAATAGTGGTGAATGGTAAATGTCCAGGAAAAAATACTGAGGCCTGGAAAATTTTAGGGTCAACTTTAAATGATCATAACTCGTTCTACATAATGATCTAGGTAAGCTACTATATATCAGCAGAAATCTCTGAAAGTCCTATTTCCAATGAAATTGGTTTCATCTAATTTGGTTGTCGGAGAAAAAAGTTATGCTGGATCTACTTTAGCCTATCAAAACAGTCCACTAAAGGACAGATTTGACATTATTTAATTTTTAAGGTTATTTTGGTCATTCCCACACCAATCCATTCGGGTAAACCATGGATTTAAGTCCATTAAAGGCATTCAATAGCTTATTTTTCTCCAAAATTTCCTAAGGCTCAAACCCCAACCCTACTACTCCAAATTTCATCCTTCTATGTCACTTGATTTGAGTTGATCATGTTAAGGGCTTCGAGAAACACCCATTGTTTTTGTGAATAAAGTTCCGAAGTTGGAAGTTCATATTCATCTTCCATTTTTAGGTATATGGGGCTTTGAACAAGATGATCCTTTCAATCTTCTGCCCAATAAATTTGGTATTTTCCCAAACCTATGTGCAATCGTAGGGTTGTTTGATAATGATATTATTGGACAGAGAGCCCGATTGTGAATATTGTAGTTCTAAGGTTGTACTCCCTTACAAAGAGTATGACGCTCCTACCGACGGGGGTTTCAAACGTTGGTATTTCACGTAGCTCATATGGGGTTGTCGGTAATAGGAAACTCCCCTATTCATAAGAGTCATGTTTATTGAAATACCGAGTCACTCCTAGTTTTGATGTGGTAATTCAAGTTTCCTATGATGATCTATAATGATTTATGAAGTTTTCTCTTACATTTCCTATCTAAGATGTTATGAGTTGCATGATTCAATGTCACTCAAGCCAGGTGCGTCATTATGGTCCGTACGTACGTTTTTACGAAATTTATGATATTATTTATATTTTACATATGCCCCCACATACTCAGTACATATCTTGTGCTGACCCACATATTTATCTATGGGCTACATTCTTACCGTGATGTAGGTTCAGGTACTCAGCCGCAGCCTCGTTACTTATATCTGTGTGCTAATCTACGTTCCTTTAGTGGTGATTCCTCATGGTTCGAGGACCAAGTTGCTAGTTTTGGTGCTGTTTTTTTGTGATCCCTTTGGTCTATTGAGTCAGTTGGGGATTTGTCCCAATGGGTCGTTGATTTTGCTGTATAAAGGCTATGTCAGACTAGCATATTATTAGGTTGGTTTGTGTATAGACATTCCATATATGTACAGTCTAATGATATTCTGTGCTATGTGTGATGTGAAATGATATGTACTTATATATATATCCTTAGCGTAGCATGTATGTTGTTGTGTTGGAACCCAAGGGTAGTATTTTAGCTTAAAGGGTTAGCTTGAGGCTACGTGTAGCCTTGGGCAGCGTGTGGCATCTCGAGATGATATTTCGGGGCGTTACAAAAAGATTCAAAGAGACAAAGGCTACTATATCTCTACTACTAGAAGTGATCATCGAGTTGAATTTAAGAACAAAGATTTTAAAACCTTGAAATAATAAATGTTACACTCACAACTTTCCTGATCTAAGATTACCTCAACAAAATAGAGTGGTTGAATGTAATAATAGAAGTCATCATGGCATAGAACAAAACATGATATATGAATACTCATTACCTCACAAATTCTACATTGAAGCTATAAGTACTAGTTGTCATATATTTTATAGGTAACTTATCAGCCTTTCCTAAAATAAACTCCTTATGAACATTGGAACAACAAGAAACCCTATATTGGCCACTTTTTCTCATATGGATTCAGATGATTTGTTCATCATAGTTCTAAGGATAGTATTGGTAAATTTATCCTCAAAGTGATGAAGGTATATTTATGGGTTACTCAAACTTTTGTAGATCCTATAGAGATTTTAATAAGTGTACTCTATGTATTGAAGAATCTATGCTTGTTATCTTTTATGATTCTAATCGTGTTGTTGAGTATACGAGCAATAGATATGATGCGGATGAATAAGGTAAAGCTTCAAATATTATAACAATGGACTCTTCATATGAGTTGAACAATGTAGAGAACAGTGAACTATCTACTACTATGAATGATTAATTTTCCATAGAAACCATTCCAAATGAATGGAGAAGTGAACCTTACTATAGAAAGAAATTCATTCTCAATGATCCTAAGGAGGGATTGAAGGAAATATCCTCCATAAAAATAAGTGCAAATAACGCTTTCATATCTCAACTTCAACCCCAGAATATCAACCAAGCATTTAAAAAGAAAAGTTAGGTCAAAGCAATAAAAGAAAAACTTGAACAATTTTGATAAAAAAATAAAGTTTAGACTCTACTTCCAATATGAGAGAACACTTCAATCATAAGAATGGATAGTTTTAAAAATATAAAATGTATGAATTAGGTAAGGTTCTTCAGAATAAATCTCCTCTAGTTACTCGAAGCTACAAATAGCAAGATGGAGTCGACTATGACTAAGCTTTTTCTCTGATGAAAAATTTAGAATTTTTTTGCATTTTATTTTCTTTTGCTTCTCATAAAGGTTTATATTATTTAAAATGGATGTTAAAAATGATTTTTTAAATGTGTTCCCTGATAAACATGTTTTTGTAAAACAACGCCCTAGATTAGGAAATCCAAAATTTCCTAATCATGCCTTTAAACTCTCATACTATATATGGCTTAAAGCAAGCACCTCGCGTTTGGTATGATAAATTGAGTAACTTTCTAACTAGTCATGATTTTACACAATGTAAAAGTGATACGATCTTGTTTAGTAAAAGAACTTCTTCTGGAATTATTATTATTCAAGATTCATCAATGTTAGTATTTTTGGAAGTTGTAATTTTTTTTTGCATGAGGAATTCTATAATCTTATGCGAAGTTAATTTGAAATAAGTATGATGGATGAGTTGACCTTCTTTTTGGGACGGCAAGTTCATCAAATTGGTAAAGGAACTTTCATTTTCCAAAGTAAGTATACTAAACAACTTATTCAAAAGTTTTGCATGGACAAATGCTAGATACTCTGGCGCTCCCATGAGAACCACCGTTGTTATAGAACAAAATAATGAAGGTAAATCTATTGATGAAATAAATTATGATGTTATTATTGGCTCCCTATTATATCTCACTACCAATCTATCATATATCTTGTTATGTTTTTGTAAATTTTATGATTTTAGTCTACTCCAAAAGAGTCTCGTCTGAATATAGTCAAACGAATCTTTAGATATATAATAGGTACTACTTCTTATATTGTGTGGTATCCTTGATCTAATGATATTGCATTAAAAGGATTTTCACATATATATTATATAGGTGATAAAATTAATAGAAAAGGCACTAGTGGGACATGTTAACTCATAGGAAATGGCTTGTCTCATGTACTAGCAAGATACAAAATTGTATTTAACTTTCAACTACTCAATCTAAATATATTGCTATTGTATTATTTTATTCAAAAAACATTTTTGTTGCATTATCATGTGACTAATCATGACTTATCTTTTAAACATGTAAAAATTATGTGTAATAGTTATAGTGCAATCTATGTCTCTAATAATCATGTATATCATTGTAGGGCTAAACACAATGATGTTACACATTGTTTTATTTGAGGATATATTTTTAAGGGTGGCAGTGAATTATCCTTTGTTAGCACTAATTTTCAGTTAGCTGATATTTTTAACAAGTCTTTATTAGAAGAAAGATATTGGTCTCTAGGAAAATATCTTGCTATTATTGCAAAACCTTTTTCAATGTTGTTTTCTTCCATATTCGTTGTGTGCAAAAGTTTCTTATTCGATGCTTGATTTTAATGATGTACTTGTATTATTTACTTACATTCCCCTTTTTGCCATTGGACACATATTTTATTCGTAGAAAGTAATTATAAAAACTCTACCATTTTTCTAGGAAACTTTTTTCTTTTTCATCTCTTCACTTTTTGTGATTTAAATCCTTGTTTCTCAAATCTTCCAGCTCATTTACTTTCATTCTCTTTAATCTCCTCAATGTTAGAAAACATAAAAACTCTTCCATAGGGAATAGGAAAAGCTCTCACATTAATGATAAAGGAAAGGCCTCTCCTTCCAAACTTTTTGATTTTGATATGTCTTTTAATTTACGTTGCTCTCTTAATGGTAAGCGCTCATCAGTTCCTATCTCTTAGATTTCTCTAACATATGAGTAAAATTTGACAGAGAACTATCAAAACTAATTTTTGGAAGCCCTTAAACGAATCTTTTTTTCACTCAATCAAGTAATTATATATGGTTTGTGGTAGAATTGTAGAACTGGATCTTTTGGAGTCTCTCTATTACACTATTAAATCATTTTTAAGTGAGGTGAAATCTTTTTTTCCAACCCTAAGCATGCCTATTATTTCCTTATTCAAATTCTCTATGTAAATCTTTGATCTTTTTATGATGGTGAAATCAAAACTTTTATGACGGGGAAATGAATATTTATTGATAGTGTGATGTTTGATGGAATTTGTGATATAAATTTCACTTGTTTTCTACTTCTTCTATGAATCCCTATCTCTCTGATCTGTATGTTATTTTTGAATAATTGAAATCATTTTATTGTTATATGTAACTCTAAAACCATTCCCTCTACCCAGTCCAAAATTTTTATCACTTGAAAATTGTGTTATTACTCACACTGTGGCTACTACTCTCCCTCCTATTATTGCTTTGCATCCACTTTATTGAAATGTGACACATTGCTTACTTACTATATTATCTCTTAGATTAAGGTGAATTTTTCATCTTTTATTATTAACCACATAATTGAAGCCTCTCTTGATCCCTCTACCACTCTATATGGTTTAACCATTATCCATATATTTAGAGCAAGAGACGTTACTATCATCATACTCCTTCTATATTTATGAAACAATGTTACATTTTCAAAGCCTTTTGTAACTTAGGATAGTTTTGGTTTATGATATCTGGGTTCTCAAGTCTGAAGGTGATTCTATTTATAATCCCTATTCACCCAAGACGAGGTACTTTCCTACCCCTGCACCTGGATTTTCTTTATTTTATGTTTCCATTCGCCAAACGAATATGGATTTGAAGCATGATGCCATTAGTGCTCTTCTCCTTGCTTCATAATTTCATCATAAAAATATCTAAACTATTTGGAGAGAACCAGTACAGATCATGCACGTCTACAGGAACGATTGGACACAATGATCAAAGAGGCTGAAAAGATTGATGACTAGATTCCAAACATTATTAATAATATCTTTACTCGCACAACCACTTAGTTCACTAACTTTAATTATGCTACTAATCAAACATTAGCTTACTTATTTCATTACTTTGAGAATTTTACTACTCCTGTTCCAGCTACTACTTCTTTCCTATTATATATTTATGTTATAATAACAATATTTTATTTTGGTGTGTATCTAGGCGTAAGCACCTGAATACTTTCCTTTTGCATTATTAATTATTCTAGATGATGTCTATCTGCTAGCATGCTATTCTACCTTTTCGATTTACATCATAGGTGAGAAAAGGTATATCATATATGTCGACTATAGGAATAGTTCAATAATTTAGGTGAGCTTTAATTATAAAGGCAAATCCTAACAGTGAAGTTGACTAGATTATTTATTTAGATTGTCATCCACCAAAAAGGAAAAATTTATAAAGTGCAATTTTAATGAATGACTATATTGTACGATTATGGTAAAACATATAATCAAGGATTCATGGCTAAAGATCAAAAAAGGAAGACTTATCATGATTGTGCCAAACAGGAAAAGTAATATGTCACTACTTAGAGAATTAATTGCAGCATCCTACATCAACAATATTAAATTCTGTATCAAGTATTAAATGCATTGCAACTTCTAATGAAAAGGGATTTCAGATAGGAAAGGGTCATTAGTATAATCCAACCTTATTTTTAGAAATCCAATTTTCATATCCCATTTCCAAGGATCAAATCTCTTGTGTTTCCCTTTACTTTTATGTCTTCCCAATAGATAGTAGCCCTATACTTGTTGTTTATAAGGTGGAAGAATATAGATGATATATACACTGTATAAACATTCTCTAGCTCTCACAATAAATTCATTAAGCATTCTAATCACTTATGATTATTGTTTACACAATAAGAGAGAAATCAAAAACATAATTCGTATGGCTTTTGTATCAAAGAGAGAAAAAATGATTGAATTAATGCCAACCATACTTTTTTCTATGGTTGGGGGCATGTGAATATTCTTTGTTTTCATTAGATACTTTGTCTGACTATTGTTTTCATAGGCAGTGTCGGTATCGATTTTGGCATTGACATTGGTATATGTATTGGTTGGGCATTTGATCGTGAAGGGATTGTTTTTTGTTATAAACTTATTATAATATTTTTTAATTTAATATTCTCTTATCTTGTTATATGTTCAGAAGTCATCCGACACAGGGTGTAAGATTGATGATGGATTGGGTATTGGGGATAGTCTTCGACACAACTTGGACATGACATACTTGAACTGGCCAGGCCTAGGTTCAGCTTATGTTAGGGCATTTAGAGATGTTATTCCTATTATATGTGATATTGGTACTATAGAGATGGTGTTCTCCTCATAGATGTGACATTTTCCTTGTAGAGGTGATATTGCTCATAGTCATGACATATCACTTATACATTTAAGATGCCTCCTTGATGTGAGATGCTTTTTAATATACTATGCCTCCTAGATATGAGATTCTTATTGATATAATATGCCTCCTAGGTGTGATTCTCTTACTATATATTTTTCCTCATAGTATGAGATGATGACAAATATGATTATGGATTATAAGATAAGTTATCCCATGTATCTTTATTATGTCCTATGGATACGAGATAACTTACTAATTTATTTATTCATATGAGTTTCGTATTGTAAGAGAGCCTAAGTCTATGATTATCATGTTATAATTATTTTGGACATATTGTTGGGCTCAAGGTCATGTTATGATATGAGTTGACCATGCAAAAATGTTTATACTTGTAAAGGATGTGATTGTATTTTATTGATCTATTAATGTATATGGTTCCATTGTACGAATACTGCTGATGGAATTCATACATTTGGTACATTCATGATCATTGTATTGATGATTGATATGATTGTAATTAGATAATAATATTATTACTGTTGTCACTAATTAAGGGTTGAAGACCACTTTCTACCTTAAAAATGGATTTAATCATAATAAAAACTGTCTTCCTTAATTTATAACTTATATGTAAAAGAGATTAATAATGATGCTTAAAAGAATATATGGCATGAACTTCTCTAAGAACATCTCGAAGAACTGAGCCTTATTGAAAGAGAAAGATCCAACTGGTCTTGCACTCATAACACTATTCCACCAGTGTCTAGCAAATAAATCCAACAAAAATACGGTGTAGTCCACACCATGAGTCTCCATAAGGTCTAATCCACGATACCTATTATCACAAGCAGTCAGAAACTCAAATGTATCCTCTCCAAGAGCACAAAAATACCTAGGCGGAGTTAACCCCAAGAACCTACCCAGCGTCTTCTGCTTGTCGACAGACATAATAGGTTGGGTCCCACCTGGCTGAACAACTATCAGCTGAACAATGGCCGATATAGGAGGAACATCAACTCCAGGAGATACAGCTTCAAGCTACACTCCTGCTCCAGTAGTCTGCGAACCATAAACAAAATTCAATAATTGGACCAAATCATCTCTAAGTAAAGAAGAGGTAATAAATCCTGGTCAAGCCTGGGCTGGTCCCTAGCCCACCAATGGCTGAGGTGCAGAGTTCTCTAGCTCAAGTGCTAGAATAAGGTCTAGGGGAGGTACACCCCAGTCCCTAACTGGGGACAAATCACGAGTTTGGGTCTCAAGACCCTCCTCGCGTATCACTGAAACATATGTCCTGGGCATCTGAGAAGAGTAAAGTCTAAAAAATATCCTACAAACTAACTCAGACTCTTAGTAAGATATAAGTGAAATAAGTGAAAGACTCATAAAAATGTCCCATAGGCTCCCGAAGATAGAAAATCGATGTCAACGTTCCGATCCGCAAAACTCTATTAGACACTTGCTCATGTATCAATATTATAGGTGAAACCTAGGCTCTAATACTAATTTATGACAACCTGACTTATGAGTCAAGATGGCACCTACCTTGTCCCATCAGCAGCTAAGTCGATACCATAACTCAGAGCTAATACAATAAGTTACACTGGTGTAACGCTGCGATTTTCTAAACTGAAATGCTACATGGTGCTCATGACCCCGAAGGATCACAAGCTAACCCATGATTGATATTTGTACTTGTAAACTACATAATATCACATAAAATATGCGAAAACGTGAACTGTAAGGCCATAAGGTTCAATACTGATACATATCTGAAAAATATTATATAACAATACAAACAAGAAACATAAATACTGAAGTCTGAACATCTAATCTGATATCTACTCTGAAGCCTCTAACTGAACTGAATAAGAAGTTGAAGGAACATGTCTCCAACTAACTCCATGAACTGAAAAACTAATATGAAATACTATAATAAAGTAATAATAATATTGTCATCAAATTTAGAGAAGCACTGATTGCTGAAATTTGCAATGCTACTGCTTCTTTGAAACTCTTATCTCTGTACCTATGGCATCAAATAAAACACCATAGCACTAATGCGCCTGTACGACTAAATGTATGGAATATACGAGTGAGGTAGGCTAAAGGTCAAGGATTTTATATGCATGAACAATGCTGACTGATATGAATGTGAGAATACATACATACATATGTAACTGCAACTAAACTCGTGGTGATACTGACTACTGAGTCTGAACACTTACAACATGAGTTTACTGATGATGAGATATTGAATGACTGAGTTTACTGATATTGAGATACTAAATGACTGAGTTTACTGATATTGATATATAATTCACTAATATGTAAGGAACTGATACCGTATTACTGAATAGAGGGTGACTGATACTATGTTACTGATAAAGGAATGATTGTTTCTGATATTTCTAATTATGAAGAACTGATTTGATTGACCATATTTAACAGTCCTGAAACTGCGCTCGTGATAACATAACTACTAAGTATGAATATTGATGACATGTATTTACTGATTACATATCATGAATGATAACTGAACTCTGATAACACTAGTTCTGATAACTGATAGCATGAATAACTGTATTTGACAATCCTAAATTTGATGGAACTAGCTGAGTTCATACTATATCCAAGTTGATTATATCTGACAGTCCTGATATGCTAAAGAACTATTTGATTTCTTTTACTAAGACTGATACTGAAATTGTGGAAAGTAGTTATCTAACCGACATGCCCCAAAT
Organism: Capsicum annuum; assembly: GCF_002878395.1. NCBI lineage: Eukaryota > Viridiplantae > Streptophyta > Magnoliopsida > Solanales > Solanaceae > Capsicum > Capsicum annuum. The sequence continues at coordinate 96,406,411 of NC_061120.1, read as the reverse complement.
ATGCTATAATAGCTAAGCTAGGGTCCAATCTTTGCCCTAATTAGAAGGGTGTCAATACCGCGCCACTAGTAAGGACAAGCTGTGAGTGACCCTCATCTGGTAGGTACACTAATAAGAACGGTGGGAACCCTTATCTGATAGGTTAAGCCAACTCATCTACCCTCACTGACAGGTATTGATGTCGCAATCTATGCTAGCTATATAGTTCTAGAATGCAAGGACTGCTTCTAAGAATCACACCTTCTACTGGCAGGTGAGTTCCCATCTTTGGGTTAGCTCGGTGTTGAATCCTACTCCCAACTGAAAGACACTGAACTGATTATACTAAACTAATTTCCTAGTTTATACTAGAATTAACTGAACTTTTACTGATTGTTCTATTTAACTGAACTAAACATGGACTGAGTTTATTGAGTTTCGATGACTATCGAAATACTACTGAATTCTGTTAACTGACTAAATACTGCTGAGTTCTGTTAGCTGGCTGATTTTACTGATGTCTGAACTGAATACTGAACTAAATTGTACTGATACTAAGATTTACTGAAATCCATAGACTAATGAAATATTATTGAGATTACGTAGATTACTGAGTACTGAGTAAAGCGGAATTGATACTACCTTTACATGAGTTTTCCTGAGTCATGAGATAGACTAAAGTCTACTGAACATGACTTGACTAGGAGTATTATGAAAACATGACATGGATCTAGGAACACATCTATATTTTTTGGGTACAAGTACCCTAAGGACTCGATAGAAGGAAACTGACACTTCTTGACATTATTGAATACATGATCAGTATCAACTATTCATAGTAAAATAAATTGGGGATTTCATGAAGTACATGATTAACGTAATCTTGTTCATAGTAGGAATGTATATAATCAAGATCTTAATTTCATACTCTAACATCATGACATTCCAAAAACATATTCATTGTACAACAGTAGCATGTAAGCCATTCAAGCATAAGGTCAATGGCATGAATTCACCTTTTAGGCCATAATTATCCATACTTCATGTTTCTTGTTTCTCATAAACATTCAATCAAGCACCTTTCATGCACAACTTAGGCATAGGTGAAATCATAAAATTTTCACAAAGCATAAATCACAAAATTCATGGACTTCAACTTATATTTCAACATAGTTTCATGATTTCACATTAACATCCAAACTTGGAAATCTTTCAACACTAACAACATGATCATCAACGTCCAACTTGCAATTTCAACAACTCAACATATAGTTCATATGAATAATATTACAAAATAAATTAGTTTTCATGATTCTTGAGATAATTCATGGAATTAAAAACTCAATTTAACATTATTAACATGAACATAATCATCCCACCACAGAATATTCATGACTTAAACTTGATTCTTGAGCTCCATGGATGAAAAGAATCCATGACTGAACATTATACATACCTTACTTCTTCATTTTATGAAGATCGACGCAGAGAGTTTCTTAAAATTAAATCCCCAATTAGAAACCCTCTTCTTATTCTTGATAAATTTTGCGTGTTTGTGTATATATATAGAGAGGTGGAAAAGACTAAAATACCCCTAGAGAAAGAGAGAAAGACGCAGCTATCCTTTGTTGTTTTTAGACTGATAGTCTGAAGTAAATTGATCATAACTTTTTACTCATGAATAATAACTAAATTTTTATAACTGACAAATCTGATAACATGAGTTGTGAGAACTGATAGCACAACTCCGATGGAACTAGCTGAGTTCAGTGTTGTATCTAAGTTAACCGTATCTGACAGTTCTGATATCCTGAAGCACTATATGAGTTCTTTTACTAAGACTGATATTGAAACTGTGGGAAGTAGTTATCGAACAGACATGCCCCATATATGCTATAATAGCTAAGCTGCGGTCCAATCTCTACCATGATTGGAAGGGTGTCAATACTGCGACACTGGTAAGGATAAACTGTGAGTGACCCTCACCTGGTAGGTACTCTAATGAGAATGGTGGGAACCCTCATCTGACAGGTTAAGCCATCTCATCTACCCTCAACTAACTGGTATTGATGTCTCAACCTATGCTGGCTACATATTTCTAGAATGCAAGTACTGTTTCTAAGAATCACACTCTCTACTAGCAGATGATTTCCCATCCTTGGGTTTGCTCGGTGCTGAATCCTACTCCAAACTGAATGACACTGAAATGATTATATTAAAATGATTTCCTAGTTCATACTAGAATTAACTGAACTGTTACTAATTATTCCATTTAACTGAATTGACCATAGTCTGAGTTTATTAAGTTTCGATGACTAGCGGAACACAACTAAATTTTGTTAACTAACTAAATGCAACTGAGTTCTATTAGCTGATTGAGCTTACTGAAGTCTAAACTGAATACTGAACTAAATTTTACTGATACTGAGAATTACTAAATTCCATAGACTGTCGGAATATTACTGAGATTACATAGATTATTGAGTACTGAGTAAAACTGAACTGATACTGCCTTTACATGAGTTTTCCTGAGTCATGAGACTGACTGAAGTCTACTGAACATGGCTTGATTGAGAGTATCATGAAAACATGACATGGCTCTAGGCACATAGCTATATTTTTTGGGCACAAGTATCCCTAGGACGCGATAGAATGAAACTGGCACTTCTTGACATTCTTGAATACATGATCAATATCAACCATTCATAATAAAATAAGTTGGGGATTTCATGAAGTACATGGTTAACGTAATCTTGTTCATGGTAGGAATATACATAATCAAGATCATAATTTCATACTCTAACATCATGACATTCCAACAACATATTTATTGTACAACAATAGCACGTAAGAAATTCAAGAATAAGGTCAATGGCATGAATTCACCTTTTAGGCCATATTAATCCATACTACATGTTTCTTGTTTCTCTTAAACATTTAATCAAACATCTTTCATTCACAACTTAGGCATAGGTGAAATCATACAATTTTCACAAAGTATAAATCACCAAATTCATGGACTTCAACTTATATAGCAACATAGTTTCATGATTTCACATAAAGATCCCAACTTGGGAATCATTCAACACCAACAACATGATCATCAACATCCAACTTGCAGTTTCAAGAAGTCCACATAAAGTTCAATTGAATAATATTACAAAATAAATTAGTTTTCATGATTCTTGAGATAACTCATTGAATTAAAAACTCAATTTAACATCATCAACTTGAAAATAATCATCCCACTACAAAATATTCATGATACATAACTTAAAACATGATTCTTGAGCTCCATGGATAAAAGGAATCCATGGATGAACACTATGCATACCTTAGTTCTTTAGTTTACGAAGATCAACAGAGAGAATTTCTTGAAATTAAATCCCCAATTGTAAACCCTCTTCTTGTTCTTGATGAATTTGGAGAGAAATCAAGTATATGATGCTAAATTATGCTGAATCTCATGTTTTTATGAATATGTAGAGAGGTGGAACAGACTAAAATAACCCTGGAGAAAGAGAAAAAGACGCAACTATCCTCTGTTGTTTTAAGACTGATAGTTTAAAGTAAATTGATCATAAATTTTTACTCTAATGTTCAAATTGGATGAAACCAACTGCATTAGAAAGAAGACTCAAAGATATTTCTATTGATATATAGCAGCTCTCATATTTTATTTTATGCAGGAAGTTATGATAGTTTGAATTTGACTAAAATTTTTGACCTAAAATGCGCCCGAAATGCGGAAGGATTTTAAACCAGTGAGTTAGCCACTGAAATGCGCCCAAAACACACCTAGAATGTGTACAATATGTATTATGGACTTTACCCATCGCAAAACAACGTGAAAATCTTGAAACGGAGGTCGGAAAGGTCATCAAATAAATTCCCGAAGTTAGGAGGTCTAAAATGAGATAAAGTGTTGAACTCTTAGTATAATTTTTTTCTAAATGTTGGAATCTCTCATGGAGCTTTACGAGCTAAATTTGACATGCGATTTTTACGAGTGCTTACAATATCTACCCCTTAGGAACATTCATCCTCGAATGAGACTGACTGAGAGGGGAGAAAAAAAACTAATGTGAGTACTGAGCATGAACAACTGAATATATTTTCATGGCTGACATGACTGACAAGATGACTATATCATACAAAACATGCATATCTGATGCATGCGTAACTGATTAATGAATGAAGGTCTGAGTGTTCTGATGAACTAAGTTTTCTTAAAATGAGAATGCATATCTGATGCATAGCTGATAAGCTGAGTCAATGCATATCTGATGCATGATTATATGACTGACGTGATACGTGAATACATGACTGAAAGTATTTATAAGATGACCACACGTATCTGACTCATGAACATACGACTGAACATGCAATGGTAATGGTACCAAGTTTGGTACTGAAATCTAACATGAGAATGAGTAAGCTCAAGAAAGACTATTTTGTTGAACTGAAAATACCGATGAGTCTGAGATTAATCACTGAATATGCATGAGCAAAAAAATGAGAACATAAATGAGTCTGGAACATGATATATGAGTTGAACTGAGTCTGTAAGGCGTGACATAGACAGAGTATAGTGGGCTAAACTGAGCCATTAAGAACATATATTACGACTAAAATTTGGTGCTAGAGGGTCATCTTATAAGTAACCCTTCCTCCAGCTGGATACATATAGAGAAAAGAAAGTCGTATGTTTAAATCAAATAAGGTTGGGGGAAATAGGGTATCTCTTCTTTGGGTCTCTAGGTCCCTTGAAGAATACTGACATAACTGAGATACTCAGGAAAACTAAGGCGGTGTACAAGGCACTTACGAATACAATTGTGACTTAATAGCTGCGATCTGAAACTGAGACATGATGCATGAACTTAGATGATTATGAGTGCATAAAAATACTAACTTATCTGATTAACTAAATAATTGGTAACTAAATACTAGGTATGTAAGACTGAATTGTACTTAGTCTGAATAGCTGGACTGAGACCATAGAGTATTATGCATACGAGAAGGGACTGATTAACTAACATGAGTTAGTTGAGCATGGATTTACCAAAAGGGTTTGAACTAAAGATATACATGACGTAGTATGAATTTATCTGATCTATAGGGGCATAGAATGAGTCATGAAAGCTGAGTATACTGTAAATCATAATATATGTACATGATTTATGAGCTATAAGACATAAGTTTAAAGTTTTTTGTATTCGTGAGACATGATTCATGACACAAAGTGATTTAGATCTGACTCTCTATGCGGGGAACTGAATGCGCATATGATTCTATGGAAAATGTGTGAACATAAGCCATGTTGATGGAATTGATTCATATTTCGAGGTAAAATGAGATCCTTTATACTGGGAACTAAAGCCATACATGATTTATGGAAAAGTATATGATCGTGGTTCGTGACCATAGAGTTGATCTGTAAGACCTAAGTGGATTTCGTGATAGATAAAGTACAAATATTTGTATTGAGAAGAGGATGGGTTGGGAATCGTCTTCCCTTACTGCTTTTCTATACATACTGGCACTACTAATAAAATCTAAGAGTCTGACTTGGTCACTTGATCTATCATCACATACTTATACTCTGTTCGACACCTTCCCATCCTACTAAACACATCAGCTGCTTCTGTTTACTCATATACTACTAATATCACATCTACACCTTTATGCTTAATTTCCAGTAAATAAACTTAAATTCTAGCTTACACTATTCAAGTCTCCTGATTTACCTTGGTACAAATATCCCAATGAATACATAATCTAGTCAGACTAGATAATACTATCCCAACTCATCTACTACTAAAGTCTTGGGTCCATGCTTAAAATTCTAGGTCTAAACTGTAATAAGATTCTGAGAAGGGATCTAACAGCATATCAAAAATTGGATTTAAGCTTACAAAGGAGTTCTCATGATCATAAATGAAATCTGTACCACTTTGACTCATGAAGGAACTGAGGGGATATTTTCTGAGCATGTGGCAAATCCTATAACTATCTCCATGGACTGCATGAGAAAGCCCTATCGTTAGTACTTGAGCTTCACTGTTTCTATTACCTTGAAAGTAAGGTAAGGTTGACATGAGGGGATCCTGATGTGAATCTACATGGGTTCCTTAGAGAAACTTTTTATAGAACAATCTTGAGACATGAAAGATGGGAAACTGTTCCTAAAACATCTCATAGCCTCCTGCACATAAGTGTGGTGCACAATACGCCCATGTGTAAGACTCTACTTGATGCAGTTTTTAGACTTCCTAGGACACTGTTGAACCTTAGGATCTGATACCAATTTTGTAACGCCTCAATTTTTTGAACCAAAATGATACACTATGCTCATGACCTCGAAGGACCACAAGCTACCATGACTAATATCTGTACCAGTAAACTGTATAATATCTCATGAAATATGTGGAAACATGAACTATAAGGCCATAAGGTTCAATACTGATACATATTTGAAAAACATGGTATAACAATACCAAAAAGAAACATAAATACTGAAGTCTGAACATCTAATCTGACATCTAGTTTGAAATCCTCTAACAGAACTGACTAAGGAGTTGAAGGAACATGTCTCCAAATTTATACATGAACTAAAAAACTAATCTGAAATACTATAATAAAGTAATAATAATATTATCCTCAAATAAAGAAGAGCACTAACTACTAAAATCTGCAATGCTACTGCTGCTCTGAAACTCGTACCTCTAGACCTATGGCATCAAAGAAAATACCATAGCACAAATCTTTTAATATGACTGAATGTACTGAGTATACGAGTGAGGTAGGCTAAATTCAAAAGATTTTATATGCATGAACAATGCTGACTGATATGAATGTAAGAATACATACATACATACGTAACCAAAACTAAACTCGTGGTGATACTGACTACTGAGTCTTAATACTGACAACAAAGTTTACTGATGCTGAGATACTAAATGGCTGAGTTTACTGTTATTAATATACTGAATGACTGAGTTTACTAATATTGATTTGTAATTCACTAATAAGTGAGAAGCTGATATAGTATTACTGAATACTGAGAGACTGATACTATATTACTGATAAAGAAATGATTGTTTCTGATAGTTCTTATTATGAAAAACTGATTTGAGTGACCACATATAACAGTCCTAAAACTGAGCTCGTGATAACATGACTACTGAGTATGAATATTGATGATATCTACTTACTGATAACATATCATAAATGATAACTAAATTTTGATAACTGATATATCTGATAACACGAGTTGAAGGAACTGAGAGCATAAATGAATTTATCTGGCAGTCCTAAATCTGATGGAACTAGTTGAGTTCAGTGTTGTATCTGAGTTGACTGTATCTGACAATTCTGATATCTCAAAGAACTATCCAAGTTCTTTTATTGAGATTGATACTGAAACTGTGCCATGTTGTTATCTAATTGACATGCCCTAAAAACTCTATAATAGCTAAGCTGGGGTCCAATCTATGCCCTGATGGAAGGGTGTCAATACTGCACCACTGGTAAGGACAAGCGGTGAGTAACCCTCATCTGGCAGGTACTCTAATGAGAATAGTGGGAACCATCATCTTACATGTTAATCCACCTCATCTACCCTCAAATGATAGGTATTGATATCTACACATATGCTGGCTACATAGTTCTAGAATGCAAGGACTGCTTCTAAGAATGACTCTCTTTACTGATGGGTGACTTCCTATCCTAGGGTTCGCTCGATTTTTAATCCTACTCCTAACAAAATGACACTGAACTGATTAAACTGAACTAATTTCCTAGTTCATACTAGAATTAACTAAACTATTACTGATTGTTCTATTTAACTAAACTGAACGTGGACTGAGTTTATTGAGTTCCGATGACTAGCAGAACACAACAGAATTCTGTTAACTGACTAAATGCTACTGAGTTTTGTTAGCTAACTGAGTTTAATAATGTTTGAGTTGAATACTGAACTAAATTGTACTGATACTGAGATTCACTGAATTCCATAGACTGACAAAATGTTATTAAGATTACATAGATTACTGAGTACTGAGTAAAATTGAACTGATACGGCCTTTACATGAGTTTTCCTAAGTTATGAGACTGACTGAATTCTACTGACCAAGGCTTGACTGAGAGTACCGTGAAAACAATACATAGCTCTACGCAGATATACAAGTACCCCTAGGACTCGATAGAAGGAAAATGACATTCCTTTACATTCTTGAATACATGTTCCATATCAACCATTCATAATAGAATAAGTTGGGGATTTCAGGAAGTACATGGTTAACATAATCTTGTTTATGGTAGTAATGTATATAATCAAGATCAAAATTTCATACTCTAACATCATGATATTCCAACAACATATTCATTGGACAACAATAGCATGTAATCCATTCAAGCATGAGGTCAATGGAATGAATTCACCTTTTACGCCATATTAATCCATACTACATGTTTCTTGTTTCTCTTAAAAATTCAATCAAACACCTTTCATGCACAACTTAGGCATAGTGAAATCATAAAATTTTCACAAAGTATAAATCACCAGGTTCATGGACTTCAACTTATATTTCAACATAGTTTTATGATTTCGCATAAAGATCCCAACTTGGGAATCATTCAACACCAACAACATGATCATCAATGTCCAACTTGCAATTTCAAGAACTCTACATAAAGTTCATATGAATAATATTACAAAATAAATTAGTTTTCATGATTCTTGAGATAACTCATGGAATTAAAAATTAAATTTAACATCATCAATGTGAACATAATCATTCCACCACAAAATATTCATGATACATAAATTAAAACTTGATTCTTGAGTTCCAACGATGAAAGGAATCCATGGATGAACACTATGCATACCTTAGCTCTTTATTTTATGAAGATCGACGGAGAGAATTTCTTAAAATTAAATTCCTAATTGCAAACTCTCTTCTTGCTCTTGATGAATTTTGAGAGAAATCAAGCATATGTTGCTAAATTATGCTGAATCTCGTGTCTGTGTGTATATATATTGGGGTGGGAAAGACAAAAACACCCCTGGAGAAAGAGAGAAAGATGCAGTTGTCCTCCGTTGTTTTTAGGATGATAGGCTGAAGTAAATTGATCATAACTTTTTACTCCAATGTTCGAATTGGATGAAACCAATTGCATTGGAAAGAACACTCAAAGATATTGCTATTGATATATAGAAGCTCTCACAGTTTATTATATGCATCAAGTTATAATAGTTTGAAGTTGACTGAAATTTTTGACCTGAAATGTGTCCGGAATGCGGGAGCATTTCAAACCAGTGAGTTAGCCAATAAAATGAGCCCAAAATACACCCAAAAATATCCAATACATACTAGGGACTTTCCCCTTCGTAAAACAACTTGAAATTTTAAAAATGGTGGTCGGGAAGGTCATCAAATAAATCCCCAAAGTTAGGAGGTCTAAAATGAGAGTAAGTGTTAAACTTGAACACTTGACAAAAAAAATTTCTAAGTGTTGGAACTCTCATGGAGCTTTACAAGCTGATTTTGACATGCGATTTCTATAGGGTCTTACAGTATCTACCCCTTGGGAACATTCATCCTCTAATGTGACTGACTGAGAGGGGAGAAAAGGCAATTGACATGAGTATTGAGCATGAATGACTGAATATGATTTCATGGCTGACATGACTGACAAAATGAATATATCATACTGAACATGCATATCTGATGCATACGTAACTGATTTATAAATGAAGGACTCAGTGTACTGATGAGCTAAGATTTCTCAAAACTAGAATGCATATCTGATGCATAACTAATAAGCTGAGTCCATACATATCTGATGCATGATTATATGAATAACGTGATTAATAACCTAATATGCATGAGCGAAAGCATGAGAACATGAATGAGTCTGGAGTTGAACTGAGTATGTAATGCATGACATAGATAGAGTATCGTGGGCTAAAATAAGCTATTAAGAATAGAGATTATGACTAAAATTTAGTACTAGAGGGTCAGCTTATAAGTAACCCTTCCTCTAGTTGGATTCATCTAAAGAAAAGAAAGTGGTATGTTTAAATCACATAAGGTCGGGGGATAAAGGGTATTTCCCCCTTGGGACTGTAGGTCCTTTGAAGAATACTGAATTAGCTGAGACACTAAGGAAAACTAAGGCGGTGTATAGGGCACTTAAGAATAGAATTGTGACTTAATAGTTGGGATCTAAAAATTGAGACATGATGTATGAACTTAGCTGATTACGAGTGCATAAAAATTCTAACTTATCTGATTAACTAAATTACTAGTAACTGAATACTGGGTATGCAAGACTAAATTGTACTTAGTCTGAATAGCTGGACTGAGACCATAGAGTATTATGCATACGAGAAGGGACTGATTGACTAACATGAGTTAGCTGAGCATGGATTTACCAAAAAGGATTGAACTAAGGATATACATGATGTAGTATGAATTTATCTTATCTGTAGGGGCATAGCATGAGTCATGAAAGCTGAGTATACTATAAATCATAATACGTGTACATGAGTTATGAGTTGCATGATCTATGTTTTAAGTTTTTTGTATTCGTGAGACATGATTCATGATACAAACTTATTTAGATCAACTCCCTATGCGGGGAACTGAAAGAACTGATGATTCTATGGAAAATGTATGAACATAAGCCGTGTTCATGGAATTGATTTGTATTGCGGGGTAAACTGAGATCATTTATACTAGTAAATAAAACCGTACAAGATTTATGGAAAAGTGCATGATTGTGGTTCGTGATCATAGATTTGATATGTAAGACCTTAGTGGATTTCGTGATAGATGAATTAGAAATATTTGTATTGAGAAGAGCATGGGTTGGGAATCGTCTTCCCTTACTGCTTTTCTATACATACTGGCACTACTAATGGAATCTGAGAGTCTGACTTGGTCACTTGATCTATCATCACATTCTTATACTCTGTTCGACACCTTCCCATCCTACTAATCACATCAAATGCTTCTATTTCCTTATATACTACTAATATCACATCTACACCATCATGCTTAATTTCAAGTAAAAAAACTTAAATTCTAGCTTGCACTGTTCAAGCCTCCTGATTTACCTTGGTACAACTATCCCAATGAATACATTATCTAGTCAGACTAGATAATACTATCCCAACTCATCTACTACTAAACTCTTAGGTCTATGCTTAAAATTCCAGGTCTATACTATCATAAGATTCGGAGAAGGGATCTAATGGAATATGAAAAATTGGATTTAAGCTTACAAATGAGTTCTCATGATCATAAATGAAATCTTTACAACTTTGAAACATGACTGAACTGAGGGGATATTATCTGAGCATGTGGTAAATCCTATAACTGTCTTCAGGGACTTCATGAGAAAGCCCTATCTTTAGTACTTGAGCTTCACTATTTCTATTACCTTAAAAGTAAGGTAACATTGACATGAGGGGATCCTGATGTGAATCTACATGGGATCCTTAGAGAAACTTTCTATAGCACGATCTTGAGATATGAAATAAGGGAAAATGTACCTAAAACATCTCATAGCCTCCTGCACATAAGTATGGTGCACAACACGCCCATGTAGAAGACTCTACTTGATGCAGATTTCAGACTTCCTAGGACACTATTGAACCTTAGGCTCTGATACCAAGTTTGTAATTCCATAATTTTCTAAACCAAAATGCTACACTATGCTCATGACCTCAAAAGACCACAAGCTAACCCATGACTAATATCTATACCTGTAAAATGCATAATATCTCATGAAATATGTGGAAACATGAACTGTAAGGCCATAAGGTTCAATACGGATACATGTCTGAAAAACATAGTATAACAATACCAAAAAGAAACATAAATACTGAAGTCTGAACATCTAATCTGACATCTAGTCTGAACGCCTCTACCTGAACTGAATAAGGAGTTGAAGGAACATGTCTCCAACTAACTATATGAACTAAAAAACTAATCTAAAATACTATAATAATGTAAAAAATATTATCCTCAAATAAAGAGGAGCACTGACTGCTGAAATCTACAATACTACTGCTGCTCTAAAACTCATACCTCTATACCTATGGCGTTAAATAAAATATGATAGCATTAATCCGTCAATACGACTGAATATACTGAGTATATGAGTGAGGTAGGCTAAATGTAAAAGATTTTATATGCATGAACAATGTTGGCTGATATGAATGTGAGAATACATAAATACATACGTAACTGAAACTAAACTCATAGTGATACTGACTACTGAGTCTGAATACTAATATGATAAGTTTACTAATGCTAAGATACTGAATGGCTGAGATTACTGATATTAAGATAATGAATGACTGAGTTTACTAATATTGATATGTAATTCACTAATAAGTAAGAAACTGATAGAGTATTACTGAATACTAGGAGACTGATACTATATTACTAATAAAGGAATGATTGTTTCTGATAGTTATTATTATGAAAAATTGATTTAATTATCCGTACATAACAGTCCTAAAACTGAGCTCGTGATAACATGACTACTGAGTATGAATACTGATGACATGTACATACTGATAACATATCATGAATGATAACTAAATTTTGATAACTGATATTTCTGATAGCACGAGTTCCAGGAACTGATAGCATAAATGAATTTATCTGGCAGTCCTAAATCTAATGGAACTAGTTGAGTTCAGTATTGTATCTGAGTTAACTATATCTGACAGTCCTGATATCCCAAAAAACTATCTGAGTTCTTTTACTAAGACTGATACTAAAACTATGGGATATAGTTATCTAACCGACATACCCCAAATATGCTATAATAGCTAAGCTGGGGTTCAATCTCTGCCCTAATTGAAGGGTGTCAATATTACGCCATCGGTAAGGACATGCTATCAGTGACCCTCATCTGGCAGGTGCTCTAAAGAGAATGGTGGGAACCCTCATCTTACAGGTTAATCCACCTCATCTACCCTCAAATGCTAGGTATTGATGTCTAAACCTATGATGGCTACATAGTACTGGAATGCAAGGACTGCTTCTAAGAATCACACTCTCTACTGGCAGTAAGTTCCTATCCTTTGGTTAGTTCGGTGCTGAATCCTACTTCCAATTGAATGACACTGAACTGAATAAACTGAACTAATTTCCTATTTTATACTAGAATTAACTAAACTTTTTCTGATTGTTCTGTTTAACTAAATTGAACATGGACTGAGTTTATTGAGTTCCGATGACTAGGGGAACATAACTGAATTCTGTTAACTGACTAAATGCTACTGAGTTCTGTTAGCTAACTAAGTTTAATGATATCTTAACTGAATACTGAACTAAATTGTACTGATACTGAGATTCACTAAATTCCATAGGTTGACGAAATATTGCTAAGATTACATAGATTACTGAGTAAAATTGAACCGATTCTACCTTTTCTTGAGTTTTCCTAAGTCATGAGACCGACTAAAGTCTACTGAACATGGCTTGACTGAGAGTACCGTGAAAACATGACATGGCTCTAGGCACATATACAAGTACCCCCAGGAGTCGATAGAAGGAAACTGACACTTCTTGACATTCTTGAACACATGATCAATATCAACCATTCATAATAGAATAAGTTAGGGATTTCATGAAGTACATGGTAAACATAATCTTGTTCATGGTAGGAATGTATATAATCAAGATCATAATTTCATACTCTAACATCATGACATTCCAACAACATATTCATTTTACAAGACTAGCATGTAAGCCATTCAAGCATGAGGTCAATGGCATGACTTCACCTTTTAGGCCATATTAATCCATCCTACATGTTTCTTGTTTCTCTTAAACATTCAATCAAACACCTTTCATGCACAACTTAGGCATAGGTGAAATTATAAAATTTTCATAAAGTATAAATCACCAAATTCATGGACTTCAACTTATATTTCAGCATAGTTTCATGATTTCACATAAAGATCCCAACTTGGGAATCATTAAACAAAAACAACATGATCATCAACGTCCAACTTGAAATTTCAAGAACTCAACATAAAGTTCATATGAATAATATTACAAAATAAATTAGTTTTCATGATTCTTGAGATAACTCATGAAATTAAAAATTCAATTTAACATCATCAACATCAACATAATCATCCCACCATAAAATATTCATGATATATGACTTAAAACTTGATTCTTGAGCTCCATGGATGAAAGGAATCCATGGATGAACACTATGCATACCTTACTTCTTCATTTTACGAAGATCAACAGAGAGAATTTCTTGAAATTAAATTCCCAATTGCAAACCCTCTTCTTGCTCTTAATGAATTTTGAGAGAAATCAAGCATGTGTTACTAAATTATGTTGAATCTCGTATCTGTGTATATATATAGAGGTGGGAAAGACTAAAATACCCTTGGAGAAAGAGAGAAAGATGCAGCTGTCCTATGTTGTTTATAGGATGATAGGCTGTAGTAAATTGATCATAACTTTTTACTCCAATGTTCAAATTCGATGAAACCAATTGCATTGGAAAGAAGAATCAAACATATTGGTATTGATATATAGCAACTCTTACAGTTCATTATATGCAGGAAGTTAAAATAGTTTGAAGTGGAATGAAATTTTTGACCTGAAATGCGTCCGAAATGCGGAAGCATTTCAAACCAGTGAGTTAGCCAATGAAATGAGCCCAAAATGCACTCGGAATGTGTCCAATACATACTAGGGACTTTCCCCATATCAAAACAACTTGATAATTAAAAAATGGAGGTCAGGAAGGTCATCAAATAAATCCCTAAAGTTAGGAGGTCTAAAATGAGAGTAAGTGTTGAACTTGAACACTTAGCAAAAAAATTTTCTAAGTGTTGGAATCTCTCATGGAGCTTTACGAGCTAAATTTCATATGCGATTTTTATGGGGTATTACAATATGTACCCCTTGGGAATATTCATCCTCTAATGAGACTGACTGAGAGGGGAGAAGAGACAATTGACATGAGTATTGCGCATGAACGACTGAATACGATTTCATGGCTGACATGACTGACCAACTAAATATATCATACTTAACATGCATGTATGATGCATGCGTAACTAATTTATAAACGAAGGAATGAGTGTTCTGATGAACTAAGATTTCTCAAAATGAGAATGCATATTTGTTGTATAACTGATAAGCTGAGTCCGTACATATCTAATGCATGATTATATGACTAACTTGATACGTGAATGCATGAATGAAAGTATTTATAAGCTGACCACACATATCCGATGCGTGGATACATGACTTAACTTACTCATGAACATACGACTGAACATACAATGGTAATGGTACCAAGTTTGGTACTAAAGTATGAACATGATAATGAGTAAGCACAAGGAAGACTATTATGTTGAACTAAAAATACCGATGTGTCTGAGATTAATCACTTAATAAGCATGAGCAAAAACATGAGAACATAAATGATTCTGGATCATAATATATAAGTTAAACTGAGTCTGTAATGCGTGACATGGACAGAGTATCGTGGGATAAACTGAGCCATTAAGAACATAGATTACGACTACAATTTAGTGCTAGTATGCCAACAGATAGCATTAACAGTGAGTTTATACATTCAGGTTCAGTTTTTAAGATGAGTTTATCCTTCATACATATAATTGTGCATCATTGTTTCCTAGACTCTAGAGTAGATTGATTATAGTTCAGTTTAGAGTGTAGTAAAGTGTTCACAAATTTATAGTGTTGGCTTGAAGCTAAGGGGGAGATGACAGAGAAAGTGATAAAGTCAGGACCTCAGACTCTAGTAGTGATGTCAGTATGTGTAGAAGAGCAGTAAGTATGATTTTGGAGCATGAGTTATCTAGCAAAGCCAGCATTTAGTCCACCAGTAAAATTCACATAAATTGTTTTCTCATTTTTTCATCTAGTCAGGCTATCAGAATCTCAGACCTGTAACTAATCCAAGATATAATATACTAGTGGTGGCAAGTATCGCTCAGTTTATGCATTATGCATTAGTTTCATCTCCTAGATGATTAGTTATGATCTAGCTCGTAGATGCCTTGTGCATCACTCCAATATATTGACAAATTAAGTGTTCTTAGAGGGATATAGCTTCCCAAGGGGGAGATACCCTATAACTCCTCGATGTTTTCAAGTTCTTAACTCTATTAAGTTGTATGTATAGATATACTCTCTAAAGATAGTATTAGTTATCATTGCATAGTAAGTCATGCATTCATGAGAACAGCTCAGTCATGCATTCATGCCTTAGATATACATGTCCATTATGAGAATTTAGCTTATAAGTAGCTTCAGCTATGTGTTCCATGCATTAGATATGCATGTTCATTGTAAGAACTCAGTATATCAGCAGTTCTAGTCATATAATTATGTTTAAGATATTCTCATCCCTTAAGTAAGCTCAGTTGATCAGTACTTTTATCTTAGTCAGCGACATTCGAGGACTAATGTTCCCAAGGGGGAGATACTATAATAACTTGTAAGTTTTCTAAGTTGTTAAAGACTTTTTATCTTGTCAAGAAAAGCTTACCACTCAAAAAAATTTAGCTAAATGCTGAAACTTTCTCATTTAGACCTCCGATCTTTGGGTATTTATTTGACGACCTTCCCGACATCCGTTTTCGATTTTTAATTTTTTTTACGATGGGGAAAGGTCGTAGTACATCCCGATTTAGTTTCATAATTTTTAGAGTAGCGTAAGGGCACGTTTGGTGTGCCGAAATAGTAGCAAAAAGCAGTTATGAGGTGCCCAGTTTCCAGAATTTTAGGGTCGAATTATAACGATCATAACATCCGGTATATAATGAACTGGATGAGCTGATATATATAAAATAAAATATATTTGAGTCTTATTTTTAATGAAATTAGTTCCATATAATTTGAACATAGTAGTAAAAAGTTATAGCCAATGAACTTCAGCATATCAAAACAGTAACTGAGGGAAAGATGTGACCTTAATTGTTTCCTTAGGGGCATTTTGGTCATCTTCCACCCCTATATATACCCCTTAATATGGAATTCAGCATATTTTCATCCAAAATATGCTTCTTTTTGATTAATTTCTCAAGAACAACATGCTTTAACCCCAAAACAAATATCAAGATCTTCCAGAATTTAGCCGTAGAAATTCAAAGATAATTAAAGATTCGGAATCCTCATTGTAAGAGCTACAAGGAGAACCTACCAAACTTACTAATAGAGTTCTGGAAGCAAGAGTTCATCTGGATTCATAAACTTGGGGTATGCAAGTGTTGATTTTTGGGTTCCTTCCACCCAAGAAGCTCATGAACCCTTTTTCATAAATTTAAAGATTTTATTTTTGATGAGTTTTATGATTTATGTGGTATAAAATTTGTGTTCTTGATGTTGTTGAAGTTAAATTTATGTTTTGATGATAAAAACTCAAGTTTAGACCCTCATATGTGTTGATCTTATTGTGTTCATAATAAAGCCTTCGTGAGAAGTATGTTGAATTATTTAATTATGTTGATTGGTGTGATGTTGATATATGCTAATTCATATTGGAAATAGTTATATTTTCCATGTATGTTGAATCATGATCATATCATGTTGGAATCTTTGTGTGATGAACCGTTTGATGGAGTCATGACATATAGAAGTAGTAGTTGTTGAATAACTAAAGCATGCTCCCTACATGTTATATAAAATGCCTATACGAAGAAAATAGTACCATCGTAGTATGTTGAGTATAAAATCTATGATGTTTATGATAAATCCTTCAAGATTATTTGATTTCATAGATTTATATTAGATCTAAATAGACATTAATTATGATGTAAGATTGAGTTTAATTCCATGATTTACCTCAAGATTCATGAAAAATAATTAGTTGTGGTATGATTTATGTAACTACAAGTTGGATGAAGAATCCATAAGTGGATTTAAGTGTATTAATGATTATGTTGTTGATTGGATTTATAACCCATGACTAAGTGTATGATTTATGTGAAATTAATAATTATTATGTATGTAGTACTATGTGAACTCATATTAGAGCTTTGAGATGGTGAACTTGGTGTTGGAATCGTGATATTAAGTATTGATTAGTATTATGTTTAAATACTATGCCTTCCAAGTAATTGATGAATGGTGGTGTGAATTAAACAACACAAATTAT
The DNA here is from genome assembly GCF_002878395.1 of Capsicum annuum. Classification (NCBI taxonomy): domain Eukaryota; kingdom Viridiplantae; phylum Streptophyta; class Magnoliopsida; order Solanales; family Solanaceae; genus Capsicum; species Capsicum annuum. The sequence goes on along the minus strand of NC_061120.1, from coordinate 96,388,246 downwards.
ATCATGTAAACATGTGTACTAGTTCATGCCATTCAAGTGTTTGATAAAGTGCACATGTGAAGAAAATAGATTCATTATAATATGTTGACAAGAAATTCCCAAGCTATGTATAAGCTAAGCATGCCAAGTGTTTGTTAAAAAGCTTTAGTGAATGGATGGTAACATGTTAGCATGAAATCTTTAATTATGTATCTTGAATGCATGTCATGTTTTTTGCATGATCTTGTGGAATGAGTTATGAAGTGTTGGGTTGCATTTCCTATAAAAATACATGTTAGTATTTCCAAGTTCTAAAAGTGATATTTTATTGAGCATATTGTGATGACGTTGATGTAATATTAGTCATATATTCAAGAGTTGAGTCCTGTCTATTTCCCTCCATTGAGTCCTGGGGGTATTATACCCGAAAAATATAGCTGTGTGCCTAGAGCCGAGTCAATCTCAAGATAATCTCAGTCATGCTATGATCAGTAGAACTCAGTCAATGACTTAACAAAAAAAAACTCAGTAATCTAAGTATGCAGTCTAATCAAGCTCAGTACTCAACTCAGATATCAGCTGTATTCAGTATCTAATCAAGATTTCAGTAAAACTAAATAAGATACGAAATTTAGTAGTATTTCGTTAGATACGGAAGCAAGCAAACTCAGTCAGATCAATAATGTAATATGATCAGTAATAGATTCAGCTCAGTCTAAGCTCAGTTAAGAATCAGTTCAGTTTCTTTCAGTTGGGAGTAGGACTTAGCACTGAGTGAGCTCAAGGATGGAAACTTACCTTTTAGTAGAGGGCGTCATTCTTAGAAGCAATCCTTGTGCTCCAGAACTACGTAGCCAACGTAGGTTGAGACATCATACCTGCGAGTTGAGGGTAGTTGAGGTAGTTTAACCTGTTAGATGAGGGCTCCACCATTCTCGTTTGAGTACCTGATAGATGAGGATCACATAAAGTTATCTTTACAAGTGGCGCAGTACTGACACCCTTCGAACTGAAGTACAGGTTGGACCCCGACTTAGATAGGTAGGCCATGTCGATTAGGTGACTACTTCCTGTAGTCACAATTTCAAAATCAATCTCAGACTTCAAGAAAGAGCTCAGCTCAGTGTATAGAATTAAAGGTTGTTAGATAAAGGCCATCAAGTATGATTATTTCAAATTTTGAAGATTCGTTGCTAGATAGGCTGTTCTCAAAATCAGTTATCAAATAGTATTATTATCCATAGATTTAGAGACTATAGGGTTTATGTCAGAGTCAAGCAATCATTCTTATTATTAGTAGATTTGGAGATAACTTGTTAGAATGGGTTCCTATCAGTTTCAGAAGCTTCAGATACTCGTAATCTCATTATATTCAAAAATTTCAGAATTTCAATATATTAAGTATCAGTTACCATAGTTAGCCTAAGTATGCTCGGTGACAATATGTGCAGTATGTCCAGTAATTACAGATTCTTTATGCATGGTAATCGAGCTCTTGGATATTATTCAATTAAGTTAAGTTAATGCATAAGACCTTGGATTTAGCCTTACCTCATTTGTATACTCAGTACATTCCAACGTATTAACGTATTTGTGCTATAGTGTTCTAAATTTATTAGACACCATAGATTCAGAGACACGAGTTCCAGATCAACAGTAGCAGTTTAATACCAACAAGTGAGTCCTCATATTTCGAGGATGGATTATTATTTCATCACATTATTATATTTAGTTTATTTTACTAGACGGAGTTAGTTGAGGACATGTCCCATCAACTTCATAGTTTAGACTGTTTAGAGGTTTTACAGACAGCTATATAAGTATTCAGTTTGCAGAATAATATATTTTAGATATTTTGAACCTTATGGCAAGTTTATGCTATTTTTTCACATGTATTTTATTTTATTATGCAGTGAAAAAGTATAGATATCAGAAGAGGGTTAGCTTGTGGTTCTTTGGGATCATGAGCACTGTGTGACATTCTGATTACAGAAAATAGGGGCGTTAAAAAAGCATAATTTGCTTTCATTATACATTAGTGTACTATTTTAAGGTGGATTTCCTAAAAGTTCTGACCCTAAGTATGGGAGTATTATTTAGCACCAAGTTAGTCTTGAATCCAAGGTTTATGCCCCAGAATTACTAGCCAACATAGGATACTAATTTACCCCAAGAGTGTTAAGATAGTGATCACTAAAGTCAAGGTTTTATTCCGATGGTAAGGGTAGAACATCTCTCCCCAATGTGGCAAGACGTTCGAGTACATGTTAGCTCACATAGTTTATGTCAGTTACAAAAAACTCCCAAGTTCCCAAAAGAGTCCCAAAGTTCCATAGTCATAAGTCTTTGGATTCCTAAAGTTTCAAAACAAGTTCTTTATTCTCCTTAAGATAAAAGTATAAGTTTGAAAGTTATTGTTTTGAGATTCCTTTTAGGTTTACAATATTTGAGAATAAGAGGAGAGTATAGATTTTAGAACTAAGTATAATTACTCACGAGATTTATATTACATGTTTCATTGTTCATGACTTACGAGATTTATATATCCGACTTATTCAAGCTATGCGAGTCATTCATATTTCCATGCATGGTTTCATAATGACTAATGATATTGTTTACTTAATGCATACACCCCTATATACTCAGTACATCCTCATAGTACTGATCCATATATACGTCTGTGTGCTACATTGCCTCATAATGTAGGTTCAGGTGTTCAGTCTCAGCCTCAATAGTAATTCTCAAGTACCTTTGCCTACACTCCGTAGTTGGTGAGTCCTCATGGTTCAAGGACGTATTTCTCAGATTTTCAGTCTTGATATCAGTTGTTATGGCTTTCAGTTAAATAGAGTCAGTTGGGGGTTTGTCCCAATGAATCTCTTGTTCAGTAGTAAGTAGAGGCTTGTCAGATTAGACTAGTAGTTGAGTTCAAGATTTTCAGTATTGATTTCTCAGACGATTATTTCATTTGTTTCAATTCAGATTTGACATGATATAGTGTCGTTTCTTGACTTATGTATCCTAAAGTAGGTGTTACAAGTAGTTGCAGGCTCAAAAAATTAGTTTGGGGCTACTTGTGGCATTAAGCACCGTGTGATGTTACAGGATGAGATTTCGGGGCATTATAACTTGTCATTTTACATTGCTAATAAGCACCACACATAATATGAATATAAACAATGAATGTGTATTTAGATGACATGAATACTAATCACATTTACAAGGTTATTCAAGTCATGATCACAAAATAATCCAACAACAGAGTTTACTAACCATAATCCCAATATGTACATCAGTCATTCATCGAGAATCTAGGTCTCATAGTATTTCGTAGTCCAACTTATGGTGGCTCAAGTCCCACTTCTAAATCCTAAGAATGCAAAACTTACTAAGACAAGTCTAGTTTCTACCTAGAATTAGGCTAAGTTATTTATTTTTGACATATGGGCTTACCAATCCTTACTAGGTCTATAGGGAAACCCTCATCAAGAATCCTTCGTAAGTCAACCCAACAACAAGGTCATTTCCTATCTAGGCATTATATAGGTCAATACACTCCCAAGGATAGAGATGTATACCATTCATGTCTATCTAGAACAACTTCAGTGTTCTCACACTAGTCATGAGATCACAAATAAGCTAACCAAGGTCCTAGACTAAGGGTCAAATATCATACCTTATAAATTAATAGCCTATAGCAATCAATAAATCCCAAGTTCACCATTTAATCAACTATAGTATAAATTCCCTGCCCAATCTTGCTAGATTTCAATAATTACATTATAAACAAGCGCAATCTAGTCTACGAGTAAGCCTAACCTACCTTGAGTCCAAGCAACTCACGAAACAGGGAGCTTTTCCTTTCCCTTTTGTGAAGCTTCCTGTTCGACAAGAAATGCTATAAAAAATACAATCTAAGCATTACAACAAGAATGATAATACCCATTATGGCAGTATTGTGGCATGGATTTTAGATGGACACCAAAACCCCAATTGGGTTTCACCCATGGAAAGGAGTTTCCAAGACCAGCCCATAACCTTAGTATCTTTAGGGAGTTAAAATCGTAAAGTAATTTGAGTCAATCACTTAATTTTGGGGCTAGAATTGGCCCTTAATGATTTAGGGGTTTTGAGTTAAGAAACCATGAAATCAATAGTAAATTAGAGGAATTGTTATCTTAGATTGTAGAAAGAATCCATCACACAAGTTTTTTAAGCTCCAATTAAACCCATAAGACACACTTATAAGATTGTACACTTCATTAGTGTTTATAGGTTAAGAAAGAGGCACAAAATGGCAAAAAATCATGCAAGACAACATTTAAATATGGACAAACAAGCTATCAGATGGTGCAGTCATGGCCCCCGCCTTACCGCAGATGCGACACCGCGGTCATACCTCTTTCACTGCGGTTTTGGTATCTCTGTTCATTCTATGCATGGCTGAAGCATGAAACATGGTTCTGAGTTTTGGATAGTGCCTCGGGATGTATTTGAGGTACGTTTCAAACCAACGGGATATGTAACCCCATAGTTTTCGACATTTTGAACACATTGTCAATGTTGGATTTCTCATATGAGCTATATTACTAAGGTTTTTACTTAGTGGTCAATTAGGACCAACAAAGACTTCAAATTGAAAAAGGGGTTCTAAAACCCAAACGAATTGTCAAGTAACCAAGCTATCGATCCCCGAAAGTCATTACTGACTTGGGATAGCTATTGAGAAGCTCTATTAGAGGAAGTATGCAAGATTACGGATAATGACCGAAAGTGTCATTACAATACATGACTGAGCTAAAGACACCCTAATGCTAAACTATTCTTCAGATTTCAAACTCGAAATCTAATATTCCCTTCTCTTTCCAAATATGTGTACTATGAACTACTAAGAATATCCGCATCATCATTCAAGTGCTATCTGCATAATTGTATCATAGCTAACCTCGACCTAATGAAATTGACCCACCAAAAATCTGCACGAACTAGAATATGAACAATTCCTCATAAAGTCCCACCTTAATAGCCAAATGGTCATAACTAATGTATATAATCTTAGCTAAATCCAATAACTTATTCGGATGACCCTCAAAACCAATATTCATCAGTGTTAGCAGTACCTCTCAAATTTGAATGACCCTCTTTCGAATACCCCACCAACTATGGGTAAAACCATACAAAGTTTAACTAGAATACATTATTTTCACTTAATAGACAGTAAAATTTTTTATGAACATAAAAACCTTGGTCGAATGTCATTTAAACCAATACTAAGTATGAACAAACTATACTTCTAGAATCCAATAAGTATAATCCACATGGACCAAATAAAGTTGAGCCGGTACATCTTGAAGATGCCTAGTCAGATAGTGAATGAAGACTCAACTGTGTCAAACATCAAACTAAGGTTGCAACCAAGTTACATCATACTAGCTAAATTCTCAACACCAAAGTTGAACCGTTCAATCATACCTATATAAAACATTCATGTCAATGATTAAGCATTCATACTCCAAAATCTACAAAGACTAAATAGCTTCTTTGAACGCCTAAAACACAAGTGCATCTGAAAAGCATAATCACAATGGAGGAAAAGACTAGCTGAATATACAAGAATTAAAGCCACATATGCTAAATGGAACAGTACAACAAGGAATAACCAAAAACATAATGGGAATGAAAGGACTCCTGACAATAGCCAAATATTAAGTAACTCGAAATAATATGGTCATAGCCTAAATTTTTTCAAACCAATACTCAATCTATGGGAACGAACAATCTCTCCCAAAGACATCTACTTCAATATTTGACAACTGATATAGAAGCACATATAACCAATCAAAAGCATCCCATAAAGACATATTAGGATGAATAAATATCGACATGAGAAATTTCTAAATTCACCTAATTAAACAAACCTCAACTCAATAAGATCCTAAACCACATCATAGAAATAATAGAGAACCAATATTATCTAACAACAAGATCAAGACTACTACGTGGAGATGAACCATACCAATAAAAATCTCAAACCTCAAACTTATTAACTATAGAAAAAAGATCGCTCATGCAAAAGATTACAATATAGCTAGGGAAGGAAAAAAACCTACCCTTAATTTCACAACCCACTCAATAACCAATCAATCCTTATTAAAACATAAGAGAAACCAACCAACCAAAATAGTAATTTAAGACAATTAGACAAGAATAAAAAGAAAGGATACTAACTAAATAATGCTAGTCTAGTTGTCTATCAAGAAAGAATTAATAAACATAAGAAAAACAATAATAACACCAATATAAAGTTTAGGTGGCAAAAAATGAAAAGTATAACTAGTACCACTCTAAGATCCTAACAAGGCCAAAATGCAAAAGAAAAGGAACTCTAACCCCTGTGCTACACCTTAAGGAAATCTAAATAATAATCCACTTTATCTAATATTGAAAAAATAATCTATGATGGTAATTAGATGTGCATAAATCCTCACAAAGGCTCACCACAATAAATTTTATAGTTTCAAGATATTTAACCCCCGATGGGTGTGAAAAGCCCAACACTATTCAAATAGAAAAAAATATATTAAATTATAATTGTACCTCTTACAATGTAATCTAAAGTTATAGTCCCTAACTACCCAAAGAAGTATGAACCTAAACACGTACAAACCTAGATCGAGCATCAGCATGATCTATTGAAACATTAAGTGCAGTGCCTCTAGTCAAAGGTGCTACAAGTCAAAAAGTCTGATTTAGTTTTACTGACTGCCTAAAAATCCTATGCCGTCAACACCATAAACTAATGGACTATCTCCCTACATTCATAACTAACCTCTAAAGCCCTAACCTAGTAAGAAACTTAAGTTGAACCATGTTGTATGACCAACTTATGCCTGAGGCACTACCTAGACCAGTAACCAACCATTCCACACTTAAAATGTCATGAGATGAACAAGGGACTGACCGTGATGGGTATCTAAAGTCCCACATGGATCGGTTATCACCATCTTCACCTAACCTACTCTGATCAACAACCACAAGTGTCGGATGAATCCCAAATATATAACCAGATAGTGTAAACTAAGATAAACACTAATTCATGATATATCAAAGCCAAACACTGATAACTAGACAACATTCCATTACTAGGATGATCCCCTCATAACAACACACCCAAGTCCACAGTAATCAAACAAAGCCTCTACAAACCAAAGTGAATAAAATATCGGGACATGCCCCCAATAATAGAAAAAAAACATAGTCTAAACAAAGTCTATGACATAAGTGATATACACTATGAAATAGGGCCTTCCGAAGTATGGAAGATCACCACCTCAATGTCAACTCAAGAACTACTCAAACACCTGATGACTGTGTAGGATAAGTAGAAGAGGCTTTGATACCTGCATTGCTTGGGGATATAATATCCGAAGATGGTTAGCAGTTGGAGAGCTAGCATTTAATACAGGGATGGAGGAATAAAGTAATGCCATCATTCAAAACCTAGTTAAATAACCATATGCACTAATATACATACATATTTATCATACCGAGATAGGGAACAAGGTTTAGCATGCATTAAGAAATCTTTACCTGGACTATGTTCCATTACAGTCATATAACACGGCACCCACAAGCTGTATGGGTACAACTCTCCCCTAGCTGGAAGAACCCAAGTGGTGTAGCTACGTGAACCTAAGAATATCCATATCCACATATGCCTTTATAGGGGACTCTAACCCCAAAATAATCAAGATGGTGTAAGCACCAATGAATACAATATGAGGGACTCAAACCTCCCATTCATATATTTATTCAGGGGACTAAAACCTCCTGATCATATATATACCCACATCAGCTAGTGTAATTTCCAGTGTTACTCCCTTAGACTCTACTTTCATGGCCCAGATACAGATCCTACTTTAAAGCCCAAATTAAAGCATTCATTAAACATACAAAACCATTATTCGAATTACTTACCAAAGGCAGCCCTCTAGTATTGTCATACCAACTCTACTTGTAAGCAAATAACATGACTTAACCATTATTAATCTACTTTGAGACTCAAACCTATTATCTAAACAATGACATTAATTCAATTTAACATTTAGGAACTCGCACTCATTTAGCAAATTAATCCACTAAAGTTATAATTCCAGTCAATTTATTACCAAAAACGCCTTCATAAAATAATTTACCAATCATCAACATTCATAGGCCAATGCCTTAGTTCAAAACACAAGTCATATGTCACAATATTCTTCTCATTGACATTTCCACAAATAAGTTGAGTGCACACCATTGTCAAACCATTATTTACGCCTAAACCATCATGTCTAGGGCTAAATATAACCCATTCATCAAACGACCATATCCATGCACCCACATATACAAAACCTTTATCAAAACATGTATAATCATAATCTAAACCATTGGAAAACAATACTCAACATTATGCATTCAAACCCTCAACCATGGCTTTCAACACCACCATTAATGATTCATGAACAATGTTTAAAACATATGAATTTGTGAACTAACAATGTAGAAATAGTCAAATGCATCAGTTATGAATATTCATTGAGTTATTTTTTATCCTTAAGAATCTAGATGGTAAGCTTGAAGAAACCCTAGCCCAAACTTTCTTGAGAAGTTTTAGAGTGAGTTTAGAGAGTGTTTGATCTACTAATTAGTAGAATGAATTCCCAATAAGTGTTATAATACATGGGGTCTTAAGGGCTGAGGGTGGGAAATGTGAAAAATAACCTCAACTTAAAAGCTGTAGAAAACTTGTAGTCGGGTACACCCTTAAACTTATCACTGCAACATACAAATAGTAAACTTAAGTCATCACAAGATCAGAAAATTTGACACTATATTCTTTCCAACATACGAATCCCTAGCCTAACTCATCACGGAACCATATAACTAATACCATCAAAGTATATCTAAGGTAGAACATCAAGGGCTAGGCACTGGATAACATACGATTATACTCAACGCTCTCATAATATCAACATATGACTCATATGGAGTCTATAGTACCAATGATAGAATTTATCTAACAACACACTGACCAATATATGACTAGGGTTCGTAGAAACATCACCACGACATAGGTATTATGGTGTGAGTTGTATGATGAACAGAAGGTTCAAAACTCAAAAAATTTTCAAGGGCCATTGTTCGGAGTGTTTTAATCTCCCCCACATAGGATCATTGATCTTAGAAATATAGGACAAGTCAATACAAGAATGATCTATACTCTACACACCTCTACTCTTACTTTTAAGATAAAAAACAAAATACCAAGGAATTCATAATCTACTATTAACAAAGAAAGAAAATAAGGATGTCAAGATCAATACATACCTCAAGCACAAATTTTTGAAAAGGGGAATAGGAATAAATACTTGTACTTCATGTGCTCTTCGACTTTCAAAGAGGTTCCTCAGACTTTTGGTTCCGCCGTAGAACATTTATCGAAGCCACTGCTTTCATTCACTACTGACGAACTTCTCGATCTAAGATCTTTACCGAAACTTGCTCATAGGAAAATAAATCTAAAATATCAAGGTACTCTAAGGGAACAACCAAAGAATGATCTGCAAATTATATTTGTAATATGGAGACTTAGAATATCGGGTAAATGGAATCATGCCAGATGACAGTTCCAAATCATATGCAACACTACTAACCCTTCTCAAAACCATATGTGGGAAAACGTACTAGGGACTAAGCTTCACTTTTTTCCTAAAATGCATTACTCCCTTCATGGGTGACACCTTTAAGAACACCTAATCTCCATTTTTCTCAACGTCTGCATAGGACTTTTGAAGACTTTAGGCGGTCCTAATCCTATCCCAAATAACCTTTACCCTCTTTATTTCTTGTTGAAGAAAATTCATGCCAAATATTTTCCCTTCACCAACTACAAACCATCTAATAACAGATCTAAACTTTATTAATCCAATACGAAATAGAGAGTGAGTAGATAGTAAGATCTTTTAAATTTCTAAATTTCTTGCTTAAGGAGGAATCTTGTATGTAGTTGATCAAACAAAACTAGAAGTCTCATGCTGAAGTTAATCCATTTATAGTGTTTTAACTAAAATTGAAAATGACTAAGTAACCATTAGCTTGGTAGAGGAAAGGCCATTTTGGTAATATATTCTAGGAAATAGCTACACTAGAGGATATTATCAAGGTAAGAGAGAAGAAGTTTGAAGAGAATCCTAGTAGAATAAATAAAACTAGTGTTTTTAAGGCTCGTGCTGAGATGAACATTCAACTTAAGAGTGAAGAAGATTTTTGGAGGCAAAAGGCTGGGTATGAATGGTTCAAGGATGGAGAAAGTAATACCAAGATTTTTTACACCATTGTTAAAGGAAGGAGAAGCAGACTTAGGATTAATAGAATTCGAAATGAGTAGGGAGAATTGATGGAAGAAGTATAAGATATTTTGCAGAGAAAACAATTAATCTTTTCTAGGATCAGTTTACTAAGAAATAGGATACAAAATATTTCTCCATGTTAGATGAATTACAAAAGCTGGTGAAAGAAAATCACAAAAAGATGCAGAGGAGGAAGAAATCAAAGAAGCTGCCATGGGGTTGAATAGAAATAGTGTAGCGGGACCAGATATAATGACAGGAGCATTCTAACAAGATGCATAGGAGATTATTGAGTAGGATATTCACAAAATGGTAACTTCTTTCTTTTGTCGCTTTCAGCTTCCTAGATTCATTACCCATACAAATTTGGTATTGATACCAAAAAAGTTAGTAGTGAATAGTTTTTTTGATATGAGGCCTATTTCCCTTAGTAATTTTGTGAACAAGATTTTTTAAAGAGTTGATCATCAAATAATTAAAGGAATACTACCACAATTGATATCACCAGAATAAGCTGGTTTTTTTCACGGAAGAAATATTGCTTAAAATATACTAGTGATTCAAGAAATTATGTCTGAAATTACAAAGAGAGACAAACCACCTGACACGGTTATCAAGCTTGACATGATGAAGGAATATGACAGAGTGAAGCGGAAGTTTCTAACCAATGTATTGAGGACATTAGGATTTTCAGAGGTACTGATAGATATGATCTTCAGATTAC
>NC_061120.1:95776582-95777052 GCF_002878395.1 Capsicum annuum | reverse complement strand
GCTCGGGTATTGGATTAAGGCGAAATTGATATCGTTGGAAAGCTAATTTGATTCTCTACAATTTGATGGGTCTAAATCAGCCAAAATACCACATTAACATCGAGTTATACTCATTCAAATATGACCCTTGCAAAATTGAACACTAAAACTTGATGGATTCAAAAACTCTTAGCTTGTATTACCTTAAGTGACTCATATGAACATGCTTAATGCATCATAAGTTATCCTATCACTAGGATATTCATTGTAAGTCGTAACAATTATATTACGTAGGGTAGCATAACAGTGAATAATATTATTACTAGTTCAGTGATAATACTATAGTCAATATGACTACTATAACAGTAATTTAACTATTTTTTAACAAGTTAATATATTAATTATACATGAGTCGTGCTATGCACTGTCCTAAGAAACCGCTATAATCAATATGACAACTATAACAGTAATTTAACTATTTTTTAACAAGT